>NW_007579154.1:82349-125532 GCF_000690725.1 Stegastes partitus
GAGTCATAAAACTGTGTGCATGTGTAGTAAAAGTATAACATGTTAATAACGTATAGCATGGTGGAAAAAAAACAAAAAACAACACATTTTAAAACTTATTTTGGCTGCAAAGTCACCAAATTGTTTAGTCAGACTTTGTTAGATTTGACTAGTGAGTTTATACATGCAGTTTTTATGCCCCAGTGACCATTGAAGCTGAACTTATGGCTCTCCTCCCATTTATTTAGATAAGGATCTGATCTTGCTTGTGTGAAATAGCTGCCCAGCATTACCAAGATGGCTGCCAAGTGGCAAGGCTGGCCGACAAGATCTTTGTCTGTGGTCACTTTTCTGTCTCTTGTTAGTTGTTTCACTTTTTGTGTTGTTTTGCAGACTCTGACCCTTTACAACCTTGCTCTGTACCTGGCAGTTATATTCACTGAATATTTGTTATTAATTATGTCATTTCTATAACCAAACGCAGAACACAGACACAGTAGCAACAGTTAAAAGGTTTTATTGCAGCAAGTCTTTTGGGAATGATGAGTGGAGGTTGGGGAGGAAATCCAGAGAAGGAGATGGTGGATGGTGTGTGGCTGCTTGTCCTGTCAGGAGAGAGGAAGGCTGAGCAGGCAGGAGTGTGAATGTTAAAGTGAGAGTTAAAAACATTAGAATATGTTTTAGAAAGTCACAGTCAAGCATTAATATGGAACATTATAAAACATTAGTAAAGACAGTGAAACCTTAGAAAGAACAATAACAATCAATAGAAGAGGGATCAAATGGTGTACAAATGGGTTTTAAAAAGCTTTTTCAACTGAGGCTTTTTGACTGAGCTGTTTGACAGTCAGGGGGAGCCAGGTTTAGAGCGTCGGGCTAAAGCAGTGAAATCACAGTTACTCTTTGTTTTAAGCCTGAACCGTATGTCCTTTCCCAGTAGTTGATTCTCTGATCTGAGTGGTCGAGGTGAGAGGTTCTTAGATGTAGAATGGAGCCAGACTTTGTACAGATTTAAAAGTAATCAAAAGAATCTAAAATTAACATCCATTAAGAAATGGGGCGCTAGTGTAATTCTGCCTGGAGTTATGTGCTCCCTGCGTTGAGTGTTTGTGAGTAGTCTTGCTGCTGAGTTTTGAATCAACTGTAGCTGGCAGTTGCTCATCCATGTCCACTTCATCAACATTCTGTGACAAACACCCCCTACCTGAATCTGTTCTGTCTGAATCTCAAGTGGAACGTAAATTCTTAGATGCAGCTAAAGGTGCAAATCTAGTCAATTTAGAGATGCTACCGACAACGAGTCCAAAATGTGTGAGGGGTCAGTTCAAGTTTCCGTCGCTGTAAAACACGAAGACAACTTAACAAGTCTCTGTTTGTCGAGGTGTGTTGATTAGGCTGAAGTGTTCAATCTGTGTTCAGCTACCTGGTCTTTCCATCCCTCCATTATCTCATTCGCTCACTTCTCCACCTCACTGATAGAAGATTGTGTGGATGGGGAAGACTTAATGAAGGCTGCAGAAGAGAATGCTCTTAATTACAAACAAGCTTGTCTGATTAAGTTTGTGTTAATATGAAGTGGAAGGGAGACAGCGTGGAAGGAAAGGTTGGGTTCAAGTGACAAACTGAATCTTTTTCCTCTTGTGTAATTCTTTTGATTGATCTCATTAGATTAATTAGAAATCAACGAAGCTCTGTTGTACCAAATGTTTCCCCTAAACACATACAGTGACTGTATTGCAAGAATAAATAAAGAAAAGGTGAGTTATTTCTTTTATTAACGTCTCTGTTTATTAGACCTACCACTGCTTACTTATTCATTTAGATCCCTTTAGTTGCATGCACACAGAATTACAGACATGAACAAAAGTTTACATACACCTGTAAAGACCTTGTATATCATGGTAGTCCTGCATTTCAAATGACTCTTACAGCACTTTGTTTTCTATGATAGAATCATTAAAAACTTGGAGCCATTCAAATCAGCTTCTGATTCCGACATCATCTGTGCAAACACTTTGTTAGTATAAAGAGCAAAGTACAGGGACAGAGACAACTGGTCAGGATGGTCAAGAGTCAACCAAGAATCATCCAAAAGCAGGTCTGCCATGTACTAGCAGCTGCTGGAACACTGGTGTCAGTGTCTATAGTCCAGTGTGTTTTACATTACCATGGGCTGAGAAGCTGTCATACAAGAAGGATCCCTTTCTCTAGAAGCAGAACCTTACAGATTAACTCAGGGGTGTCCAATCCTGTTTCTCTCTTCCATCACACCTGATTCAAATGATCAGGATCGTTATCAGGCTTCTGCAGAGCTTGATGATGAGCTGATCATTTGAATCAGATGTGTTGGAAGAGGGAAACATCTAAAACATGCAGGACTGTGGCCCTCGAGCACCAAGATTGGACACCCCAGGATTAACTGATGTT
The DNA here is from genome assembly GCF_000690725.1 of Stegastes partitus. NCBI lineage: Eukaryota > Metazoa > Chordata > Actinopteri > Pomacentridae > Stegastes > Stegastes partitus. Next base: position 84,756 of record NW_007579154.1, read on the forward strand.
TGCTGCTGATCACATGAACAAAGAAAAGTCCTTCAGGATAAAAGTTCTGTGGTTAGATGAGATAAAAATTGAGCTATTTGGCCACAATGTACTAAAGTATGTTTGGAGGTGAAAAGGGAAGGCCTTAACCCCAAGAACACCAAACCTATTGTCAAGCATGGTGGTAGTATCCTGCTGTGGGGCTGTTTTGTAGCCAATGAAACTGGGGCTTTACACAAAGTAAGTGGAATAATGAAGGAGCATTACCTCCGCATTCTTCAGGAAAATCTAAAATCATCAGGCAGAAGGTTGGGTCTTAGACACGCAACAACACAATGACCCCAAACACACGTCAAAAGTGATAAAGAAATGGTTTAATCAGGCTAGAATCAAAGTTTCAGACTGATCTCCCAGAAATCCCATTAAAAACCTGTGGACTGTGATGAAGAAACAAGTCTGTGTCAGAAAGCCAACAAGTTTTGTTTAGCTGCACTAATTCTGTCAAAAGGCAAAACCAAAAGCTTATGGACAGCTACCAAATGCGTGTAGTTGAGGTGAAAATGAATAAGTGACATTTAACCAATTAGCAACCTATTAGCATTGCTGTATGGATGTTTTTGACCAAGAAGGTTTTGTCATCTTTTCAGAGGACCTATAACAAATCTATGACAGAACCAAAATACATGACAGTTTTTGTGACAAAGATGAATGCGTTTTAATGGTCAATGGAAACTCAAGGCTGCCAGGATATACTTGGTCTTCACAAATAAACCTTTGTTCATGACTGTATGTTAGAATTTTTAAAAATGAATGAAAGTTGACTGTAACAGGTCAAATCATTCCCACCTCACCTCAGAGAACCCCTACTCTTTAGAAGTAACCACCTAAAGTCTGCTTTTTGATTGCTTAACGGGTAATGTCTTTTAAGTCAGCGGTCCCCAACCACCAGGCTGTGGACCGGGACCGGGCCGTGGGTCATTTGGTACCGGGCCACACAGAAAGAATAAAAACAAGTCTGCAGGGTGTTTTATTTAGAAAAATGACGAGCTCGTCTTCCCGTTACTTCCGTCTATGCTTGTTTCCTGCACTTGACTGTCAGTTTTCATGCCTGGCCGTTAAACGAAGCCGTCAGTTTAACTGCCGCCGAAATGAATAGAAAAACAAACGTCTCAGGAGAGCTTCTTTGAGAAGTGGGTGAGACTCGGTACTGAGACAGAAGGAAAGGTAAACACATATTTAGCAATAAAAAGTAATTTTATTTGTTTATGACACCTCTTAATAGTTAAAACCATTATTTTTTGTAATGTGTGCGATGACCGGTTCGTAATAATTTTTTCTTGCTCAAAACCGGTCCGTGGTGCAAAAAAAGGTTGAAGACCGCTCTTTTAAGTTGCAACCAACAAGAAATTAAAACCTGCCAGTCCATCATGTTTCCCGGCCTGAGTAAACACCACACAACAAGCCAAGACCAGGGCCGCACTCACTGGCACCACCACATCCCATCCCTCATCCAGGACACGTGTCCTCTGGGATGGACAGCTGGTTTAATGGATCCCCCTGTCAGTCCAGAGCTTTGTCAACTTCCCAGCAATCCCAACCCATCAGCTCCACTGCATCAATCATATGCACAGTTCCACAACACCACCATTATTTCTCATTTCCTACCAACAGGAGGCAGAATTAGCCACCCAGTGTGTCATACGGAACAGAAATATGTAAACACAGAGATACACGCACATTAAAACATAGCATTTACTTGCACAAACAGACACACACATCAGGAGAATCTATTTCAGTGTAGGCACCACTTTGCCACGTAAACACACCGCTCACTGTTGGCTATTTGTCTCTATTACAGGGGAGGTAGGCTGATGAATTGTTGTCAGGAGTGGTTTGTCCTTCCACTGCTTCTCATCCCAAAACAATCCAGAAAAGGGTACGGGGGTCAACCATGTGGCATGTGTGAGTGTGAGTGTGTATGAGTGTGTTATCATTGTTGAAAGATGGAGTAATATTATATCACTTATCAGAGAACAGCTGGTGGCCAAGATCACGGGGATGGGGGTAGTTGGAGGGGGTGGTTGCAGCACCAATATTAACAGTTTGTATGACATTCACACACAAGTAAATAAAGCGCACACACAAGCGTGCACACACCAATTTATTTTTCCATTCTGTCATCCAGCTCCCTGTCCAGCCCTCTGACAATAACACACCTGTATGAGGTCGGTGCTGTGGTGTAGTATAACCAGATTAATTCCACGTCTTTCCATTTCTAAAGGTAATACTCACGGCCGGTCAGGGTGTGTGTATGAAGCTCCTTGCATTTACCACTACGTATGTCACCTCCAAAGGAAAACAGAGTTGTTGTGCCCTGCCACCTAGTGGTTTACTTGGACCAGTTTTTTTAATGCGGTGGTTGTAACAGAGAGAGTAAAATCTTTGGTACAGAATGTGCTCCTTAAAAACCTCTAGGGCCCTTCTCCTGACATGTATTCTTTAATGTTTCACTTTTCTGTAATGTACTTATCATAATTACTAGAAGTAGTGATTATTCCATCGGTATGCACTACATTCTGGGTGAGATGCATTTCTAAAGCATCAGTGTTTTAAATTAACTTTTTGATGTACTTGTACTTCAGGCAGATGAATGTACCTTTTACTAGTCCAAGCACAAGAGTGTCAGAGAAATATTACAGGACTTACTTGATCATTTTGTTTGCCTATGCAGACTGCTGATAACAATAGTTTGAAAGCATCAACACTGTAAACACATAAATGAATACATTTCTATTATTGGTATTTTTGCTGTTTAAACTGCACTCTGTAAAACATTTATTAACTTAATTGGAAATTATTTAAAAGCTTGTTTCAGTGTGAGTTTATAGCTTAACTATTACTCATTGTTCTGGCGTCTACTAATGGGTTTTGAGATATTGCTGTGATGATGGTTTATAGACACATTATAGGTCCTGGTTGTTTCTTTGGCTCATATGGTACAGCTGTAACACTAGATTTGTTTTTGTTGTGCTTTTCCTGACTTTGACTGGACTGTGGAGCCTGAAGGACCATTGCTTCCACCTCAGGTGTTGTGGTGGGGAAGAGTGGGACTGACTGCCCAGGGCCCCTAGAGCAGGAGAGCCCTTAAAAAGCCTGAAGGGAAGTTTTTTGTTGCAGTTTGCAGTTTAATATAATAATCAGTGCAACTGAAGCTGGTCAAGATAAAAAAGTGGGGGCTCTGGGCGCCTGGATAGCTCAGCGGGTAGGGCAGGCGACCCATGTACAGGGGCTATAGTCCCCGACGCAGCGGCCCGGGTTTGATTCCACCCAGCAGCTCATTTGCTGCATGTCATTCCCCCACTCTCCTCCCCACGTTTCTCTGTCTATCTTTCACTGTCACTATAAATAAAGGCGGAAAAGGCCAAAAATAATAACAATAAAAATTAATCTATCTATAAAAATAGAAAATGAATCTAGCTATCTGAGGTCCCCCCCCCTTACAAAAGACACAAAATGTGTTAGTCTCCCCCTCATCTTTGAAAGAAAGACTTTATATAAAGATGGACGAACCCTTTTGGATGTATAGCTTTTCTGAACAGTGGGTTTGAAGCTCAGTTTGGTGGCTCCAGCCATTGTCATGTTGGCCATGCCTGACTCCTCCTGACTCCTGGCTTATCTCAAAGGAGCAAACAGGTGGAGGCTGTCATGAGCAGAAAAATTAGTTGTAGCGAAAGAAACCACTTTTTGTACCAGGCTGTAAACATGTTGTTTTTTTTTGCTTAAAATTGGTTATTTCAACATGGAGGTCTGTGGGGAGGCCTGCACAGTGCCTCGGTGGTTAACACCATCGCCTCGCAGCTAGAAGGTTTGCATCCTGGTTAGAACGCCTGGGATCTTTCTGTGTGGAGTTTGCATGTTCTGCCTGTGGGTTTTGTCCGGGTTCTCCGGCTTCCTCCCACAGTCCAAACACATGTTGAGGTTAATTGGTGATTCTAAATTGTCCGTAGGTGTGAATGTGAGTGTGCTTGGTTGTCTGTCTCTAAGTGTAGCCCTGTGATAGACTGGTGACCTGTCCAGGTTGGTTGGTCTGTGGGGATTGATTCACTTTTGGAGCCAGCCTCAAGTGGTCACTTCAGGAACTGCAGTTTTCTGTGCTTCATTTTTCATTTGTGGGGGTTGCAATTTTTCTTCCAACACAGCCAATTGAGCTGACTGAAGACAGATTCAGGAGTAGCAATGGGCACTATAATAGAGTCTCTCTCCTGGTAGAGGGAGTCAGGGTACCAAAATAGAAACAGAAAGGAAAGAGAGAAAAAAAAAAAGAGAAAACTGAGGCAAAACAATTGCTAATTAATGTGTTTCTAAAGAAAAGGGAGCACAATTTGAGAGTGATTTAAACCACATAATATCACCAGCTCCACATAATATCACCAGCTGTTTAGATTTAAGGTAGTCAGCCAGTAATCTGTCTTTGAGCGTATTTGCATTGTATAACATAAATTAAGCTGCATCATAAAATAATCCGCATTATAACTACAGTGCCATATGACATATTTACAACATTACGCAGCAAAGCTCAACATGATGAAACTCTTGACCCTCAGATTCAGAAACAGCCGCACAGAGAGACAAGCTGAGCTCATCAAGTCGCTCCTAAAAGTTGTTAGAAGCAGTTGTTTGGCACTGAAGTGTCGTAAAGTTCACGGTGAAGACAGTTTAGCGTCGCAGCGATATTTAGTCCCCACTTAAGTTGCATGGCATGTTTGGTATCGCTGGATTCATTGGAGTCTCAGGGCTAATATGATACTTCCCTGACTTTGCTAGTTAAAAAAAACGAAACAAAAGTAGCTTGCATTGACTTTCACAAGACATTAAAGTTAATGCCAGATGGTCCACCATCATTTTCAGAGGTAAAAATGGGCCAAGAAAGCCAAGAGCCAAGGAGCAGAGGAAGTCCCATTTGAAGTTGTGGGTGGTCAGTGAGGCAGAGTCCAATTAAAATATGACCTGTGGTTCTATTGTTCGCTAAGATAATTAAGTCATGTTAGAAATTACCATGCCAGTAGATCACAATTTAGGTTTGGCCTATTAATAAAGAAAATAAAAAAAAAAATGTTCTAAATGACACTTTATAACTTCATCCCTTACCTTAGGAATGATAAAAACTATGAATATAAAAATAATGCTTTCCTAAACATAATATTCCAAACAAACCCCATTGAAGCCTCGTAAAAGTATCGCACAGTAACTTTGTGTTGTGATTTTAAACTGTTAAGAATGAAGCACATTGTAAATTTGTACATGTTTAAATATGGTAACTACTCTGATAACTACTACAGAGTCATGCGTGCAGTTGTTGGCTCACTTATTTGTAAAATAAATCAAAATATCAGTGCAAAGCATGGATCGGGAGAGGAGGGAGGCCCACAGAGGCAGCTCATGAATAGAGCCCAGAATATTGAGCCACACTGTTCTTCTGAGATAAAATGTTTGAACCGCGAGTGGTGCCTCTCTGTGGAATACTTGGATCAAATCCCAACTGGTCCATTAAGGCGTTCTGATTTGGACATATCATAGAGAAAAGTGCATTTGTTATTCTGAATGTAACAGTGATTCATTTAACTAAGTAGCCGAGTCATGAGTGTCACATACCGTGAAGACGCACTGTTTTTGGTTTTTTGGTTCTTTTTTTTTTGTGACTTTCAAAGCAAGGCAAGTGAATTTCTTGTCCACATACTACAACAGATCCTCTTCTCCTGGACAAATGAACAAGCCTTAATGTGAAGCCCTGCAGCGTACACACTGCCTCTCTCTGCAGCTCTCAGAAAGTTATCAAGGTAATGGGACTTAGGATTAGGCTGGGATTCCCCTTTGAGAGTTGGGCAGTGCCTTTGGGTGTGACTAATCAAACTAGAGTCATTGCTTATCGTGTCCAAGGGGAAATTTCCCTTTTGTCTTGCTCTCTTCCAGAGAGGTCAGAGGTTATAGTTAGCTACAAAGTCCGTGATGCTGGCAGGAATTCAGGGCTTTGATGTGGTGTTTGTTGCCTTCAGTAGCCAGTCACTGAACCGAGTGAGCAAAGGCCAGAACAACATGAAACCTAAAGCGGCTTTTCATCACAACCTTGTTTAATTTACAGCACATATCCATCTACCCGTGTGGACTTTTCCACCCTGCCACCGTACACTTCCTTCACACAATGGGGCTTATTATCACAGCTGACAGCTATGTACATTATAGTTTCTTTCTGATGAATGACACTTGCTCGCAATTATGCAAGTGAGGTTGTCAGCCTGGCTTAAGTGTTTTGGATTTTAAGCAGGCTTTCTTTGGCTCTGATTATGGCCAGGAACATAACAAGCTTTGCCAGTTGGCCTACTGCCAGCAGCCCTGTAGAATATTTAAAGCTGTCTCAGTGGATCTATGGAAATAAAGATCTGTACTTTTTCCTCTTTTGGGTTTTTTTTTTCTGCCAAAGGGTGATGGAGCAGAGGAGAGTGTGTCTGTGAGTGAGACTCTGCCTCCCCTCTGTTACTTTGTCACTGTGTGTGTGTGTGTGTGTGTGTGTGTGTGTGTGTGTGTTTTACAGAGCAGAGCATTTTGACAAGAAACACAGCTCACATCCTCGTCCTCTTTCATCTCCCAAGCACTCACAGGCGCATGTTCTTTCTCTGTAATGGACAGTAAGCACAAGCTAATGGTTTTTAGATATAATATCCCTGTTCTGATGGGAACACAGATATTTATTTACTGTAACAGCACTGGTGTAGGCCACATAAACAGGCATCCACATCGCTTGCTGGTTTAGAAAAGCTGTGGGTTTTACCTGACACTGTCTTTCACAACGATTTGAAAATTAACAAGAGCTACTATTAGAAGATAAATAATTTGTTCTCTGCCAAAATGCTATCTGTTCTTTTCTCGATGAGCTTAATAATAAACGGATTTTTCATGTTTTGTTGCCAGAATGTAGGGTCCAGTTTCAGGGAAGCCATTACAAATGAACAGAGTAAAATATGGAACTAACTGATGTTAAAATGAAACTTTCACAGTTGATTACTTACAATAAGTCATTCATTTTCTGTCCTAGAAGTTTTCTGAAATGTTATATTTAAATATGCAAACGAGGTGTTGTATATGTTTTAAAAAAAAAGAAGGCATTTTCAGAACATATATCTGAACATTTGTTGATGCCAGCTGCAAAATTCTTGTTTCATTGAGCCCAAGGTTGTATCAGAGGGGATTTGAGATTTCTCTTTTTATCTCTCTGTGAATCAGAAAATAATAACAGCAGCCAGAAAATTCAATTTATGTCATGTTTTTAAGAATAAAATCTTCAATAAACCAGGCTATAAATGAACATACAGAATAAATGCAGGGATAAAAGTGGACACTTTGGTGGATGCAGGAGAAAATTCTCATTTTGAGAAAATGGCTTTTTAAAAGATGTATATTGTAACATTCCATATGTTTTTATTGGAAACCACTTATTACAGGTAAACATTTGAATGAATGGACAACCATTATGAAACCTCCCAAGTTGGTTACTTACATTAAGACAGCTATTTTCTATACAATAAGTTTTCTGAAATTATATCTTTGAATATGCAGATTTACTCATTAAATGTGCATAGATTTGTATAAATGTCAGATAGACAATGTATAGTACAATTAAAGACATGCTACAGAAGTAAGAAATAAATCAAAATCTCAGAACTGACCTGCGCATGAAAGAAGCTACATTTCTGCCTGTATTGTGCCTCTTCCTCTGATAAGGTACAATGCTGCATAACTTTTCATTTTCTTTGTAAATCTTTTCACACAACAGCAAGCGTACGGTGATCCTACAAACCATCCCTTTTCTTTTTCCTTCTTTCTTTTTCTTTTTTCCAAAGATCATTATGTGGCCATTGTTTGCCTTTTATTGACAGTGACAGTGGAGAGACACAGGGATGCTGGAGAAAAAAGGCAGGGAATTTGCAGTAAATGGTCTGGCCAGCTGGGAATCAAATCAGGGGCTTACTGCTCAGGGCATTCCTGAACCACTTGGCTGTGAGGCTGCCCCAGTTAATAGACATGTTATTTGAAACAAACAGAAGAAGAGGAGTGGTCATATACAGTCTGTTACAGAGGCGCAGTTATATAACACTTTAGTCAATATGCTCCAGTTTTACAAATGTATGGCTAAAACGTGACGTCTCCTCTCTGATTAGTGCACAGCGTGTAGAGACAGCTGTTGTCCACTAGGAGGAGATCACACATCGCTTTATATGGAAGTCTAATACTTCAGATGGCGCTGATACAGTTCAGCCGATGCTGTCAGCATTCAGTAACGGCACATAAGAAGTGAAGATGCGATCATGATGCAGTGCAGTGCTACACACCTCCAGATATTTCATGTCAAAAACTTTTGCTGTTAAAATATGATCTTTCACTCACTAAGTGTGACGCTGTGGTTAAAAAGCCTTCAGAGGTGTTGCTGTGTACTGTTGAGTTGTTTCAGCAAGTATTTTTATTTTATCTCCTCTCTCATAGCACATCCCTCTCATCCCTTTGCCTCAGTACCGACGTTAGGAGCTGGATGATCAAACTTGTTGTCGACGTGTTCCACAGCAGATATTATCGTACTCTTCTCATCCAACTAAGTGTCGGGTTCTCTGTGGCAGAGAAGGAAGATATGGCGGAAAAAAAGAGGTGCTGATGTACTCGTGTATGTTTCTCAGGTTGAAAAGGTTAAAATGAGAGGATGGATTCTGAATGGCCTCCATGGGAGTTGTCACAGTGGAGTTGCAGTGTGGTTTGACATTAGGTTACTTTGGGGAGACCAAATCTCTGTTTACTGTTCTCCAATCCACTCTCATCTCCTGCTAAGCTGGGAGAAGGACCTTCCTGAACAGCTAATCCTTTCCACCTTGTCCCTCTAAGCTCAGCACACAACAATGTGCTGTCCAGTCGGCTGGGGGTTCAGGAAGTGTCCCACTCACGCTGTTTTAATGGACTGCTAACCCAACCAGAAGTCATTTATGTCACCCTTTATTCCTTCGTACTTAACATTCCCTTAACTCCTTTTTTCCTTACTGTTCCGCTTCCATTATTGCTTTGTCCACATCTCTTTTAGGCTTCTTTTATTGTTTCTCCTCATACTTCCTTCAGCTTTTCCTTTTTTTTCCTCCATCTGTCTTTGCCTTCCTTCTTTACTTTATGCTCTCTGGGTTATCCTTCCTTGCTTGCTAGTTAAGTTAAATTCTATCAGTTCTGTCAGAGGTTGTAAAGAATCTCAGTTAATCTGTCTAAACTCAATGAGTGATTTAAATACAGCTCAGCTTTGATCCTGAATGGCCTATACATTGTCAGGGTCAGTTTTTACATCATTCGGTCATTCTTTTCAATCCAAATTTGCCTATATGAGGATTGTGGGAGCATGGGACCATGTCTGTCTGGTTTAAAGATGGATTCTAATCTTTTAAAGGAGTCCACATGTGACCACCATTTGTGAAACCATAGACGTAAAACACAGTCCACATGCAGTACATCAAGTCCATCTTGATGTACTGCATATCGCTATTGCTACAACTACAGCAAAGTATATTGTTATCGTAATAGTTCTATTTAATAATTTTGATATTTTTCAGAATATTCTGCATCGTCGCTGCCGACTGTCAATCAAGCCAGCCACGCCCCTTGCCCCTCCAAATGTTGATGATTTTTTAAAAAAATCAGTATTGATTTATTTTCAGATTGGCCACCTGATCTCTGAATTTGATTATGAAAACTAATTTTAGAAAAATCCTGAGCTGTAGGAATGTGGTATTTGGTGATCTGTGATCACTTCTTTTCCAATTCCAGTCTATGGGAGCCAGGCCTTGTTGGAGCCAGAAACTAGCAGACGTAGTGATACTGCAGATTTTTGACACTTCCGGGTTGGCTTCATTTTTCAGGGCCGGTTGCTACGTCCATCTTTTATACAGTCTATGGTTAAATCTCAGTCACTCCACCTCCACCAGAACATCAAAACATCACGTGACACTCTGCTGTCATCAGTTCTGTTTCTACTGTACATAATCCTTAATAATGACGTAATGTAGTTATGATTGGCAGGTTCTCTGCTATGTCATGCCGTGTTAACATTTAATCTATTATTCTTCTACGTGTTCGTTGTCAGCATTTTTTGAGTATGAATAATCGGTATCAATCCCGGAAAAACAACAACAAAAACATGTCGGTCTATCCCTGGTCAAACAGAGAGGTTCAGGAACAGTCAAAAAAAATCCTGCCGAAGGCTCTTTAACGGTGATCAGGCTCCTAAGGACATGGAAGAACACACATCTAAGTTGGCTGTGTAAGGCTTTAAAAGCAAGGAATACAACATTAAAACCAGATCTAAAACCTGCTGATAACCAGGGAAGCAACAGTTGAGTAATATGGTGATTTCTGGAAAAAAGTTAACAGCATTGTGGATGAATGGAAGCCTTAGAATGTTAAGATAAAATACACATTTCAAACTTACCTGAAAGCATACTCCCAAGATGAATGCTCTTGCTTACTTTTGCATCAGCATCAGAAGTTATGCACACAGTCTGCCTGCCACCGGAGGCATGTCACCTTCATATTTCTCTGTTTCATAGACTGCTACCCCAAATATTCCAACTAAACAACTGATCCAGTCTGATGGGATCTTTTACCTTCTCATTTGCTACGTTACACTAAATCATTGGCATTCATAGCAGACAGGGGTGCAAGTGTCCTGCAGGTTTGCTACATTTGGACTCGACTTGTTTTGTAATTCTTCTAGACGAGCACACTGTGTTGTGTGATCGCTGGACTATCCCCTGTCCGCCATGAGCAGTTTGCACTCGGTGCTTTTTTTGGATGTGTTTTAGCGCATTGTGATAATCTCCTAGAGCTTTGTAAGTCAGCAACGTTGAATCAGATTATCAGCTGGAACACGCTGAATTGGAATACATCCAGGCGGAGCATTTAGATGAAATGGCATTTGCCCTGTTAACCTCAGAGCTCAATTCATTTCAGACGCTCTCGGAGGAAATCTTTTACAGTAGACGGTAACAACAAATAGGTCTGATGTTCCTAAAATATGTAGGCATAATCCTTGATTTTTACCACTCTACAAAAATCAGGACACTCACACACACACACTTCCTGATACACACTCACTTAGATAAACTCACTTATGTGCGCATGTGTCTACAGACTGTGTGGTACCATACACCATACTGTACTGTGCACTCAGGCATTAATGCATGCATGCATGAGTGTGATTATTGTACATTATATGCACACTTAGATACACACACACACACACACACACACACACACACACACAATCTGAGATGTGAAACACAGCTCAGTGAATGCTCCAGATTCATAAGAAGAATTGACAATACTCAGTATGACTTAAAACAATCAACTTAAGTTAAATCCTCTTTTGTTGACATTTAATCCTACATTGTGCATGTGTGCGTGTGTATGTGTGCACATATGTGTGTTTCTACAAATCACATCTGTCATCCACAAAACACACATCACTGTGTGTTGTATCAGAACAGAACATGCACACTGACAGCTCTCTGCTTTCACAGTTTGATTTGAGAGACTGGACAACAGAGTAGAATGGGACTTCTGGTTCAACCTTTGGGACTGATGCTGAAGTGCCTCTGAGGCGTAGTCGTCTGTGCGTCAGGTCCAAGGCCGTGTTCCACATAGAAACATGGGATCTAAAATGAAAACCCTCCCGTGAGGACCGGTGCTAGAAATCTGTCTCAGATTACCGTTCATGTGACAGTAATTAGAATCAGTGAGGGAATCCATTAATCCAATTTAATCAGTTTGACAATGTGATATGAGAGACTTGAATAGATTTGAGTTTTTTATGAAAGTGTTCTCTGGAAAAATAAAGCCTGCATTATTTGCTGACGTTTTCTGCACAATGTAATTATAATACAGGTTACATCAGTCCCACTTTTAGATTGGTGATGATGAAGAGATGAAATTCACTGTACTTACACTTAAGCCCCAAATTATTCATACCCATGATACATTTTAATCCACAGTGATTTTTTTTTATTCGATCAATAGGTTTCCTCTGTCTGGAAATGACTAATAAATTGTGTTAGAGATGTTAACGATAACTTTCAACTACTTCATGTTGTTAATACATATTTTGTGCTGTGTTTATAATTATTCGTTCTCTTTCCTCAGTAATCTATGACAAAGCATTTCATTGCTAGCTTTTTTTCATGTCTCCACTGGGATTTGGTTCCACTCCTCTTGGTGATGATCTTCAGGTCTTTGAGGTTGGAGGCTTCTTTACCATTAGGTCAGGACTCTGGCTGAACTGCTGAGTCAGCTCTTCTCAGTTTATACTGTATTAGAAATCTCACAAACATAGAAAAATGATTCATTCAGGTTCATTTAAAACAGGATAGAAGCTACATTTTGTCAAAACTTTGCAGTGATTTTATTAGATATGATTTTTTTTTGTACATGGGATTTTTAATAAAAATGTAAAAACATAAAGCAGATAATCCATCCATTATCTATACACCACTTAATCCTCACCAGGGTCGTGGGGGGCTGGAGTCTATCCCAGCTGACTCAGGGTGAAGGCAGGGGACACCCTGGACAGGTCACCAGTCTATCACAGGGCCACACTTAGAGACAGACAACCAAGCACACTCACATTCACACCTACAGACAATTTAGGATCACCGATTAACCTCAACATGTTTTTTTGGTGTGTGGGAGGAAGCCAGAGAACCCGGAGAGAACCCACACTGCACGGGGAGAACATGCAAACAGAAAGATTCCGGTGCCCCCACCGGGACACAAACCGGCGACCTTCTTGCTGCGAGGCAACAGTGCTACCAACTGCGCCACCCTGCAGCCCTTAAAGCAGAAAATAGTTCTTATTATTGCCATAGCTAACACAAAGTAATTTGAAGACGAAACTCTTTGGTCAAATTAAAATATACTGTCAATCTGAAAACCGCACGACCTCAGATTCAGAGATACTTGCTGACTTAGTTTGTGTTGTCATTTTTAGCTTCTGTCTGTCTCCTGTTTGATAAAAGTGTGAACATGGACAAAAGCTTTGGAAATGCTACATTATGACACAAATCTGTGTGTTTTCCTTTGTCAGGTGCCTGCAGAGCTTTGTAAAGCGGCTTTAGGCGTGATGCAGCAACACCTTCAGTAATTAAAAAAGCTGCAAATGCAGTGCCACAGCTGTTAATGAAAGCAGGCATGAATGGACATGACCCAATACCTTGTGAATGAACATCAGCCTGGTCATCTACCTACACATGTTCACATATAAGCATGAACGCAAACAGACACACATACATGCGCACTGCAAGATATGGCCAGATGGTGTAATCCTTTAGTTTTCCCCGTGTTTCATATTTTTTTCCCCTCCTGTGTTGGGATTATGCTGTTGTCCAATCGGATTTCGGCCCACTCTCCAGCGATGATGTGAGATGAATGGCAGGCAGGTTGAGTGGGTGAAGCAGGCATGCAGTAGACACACTGTAGTTTGGCGTGTACAGCATTCAGTTCTGGCTGTAAGTGCTCCTTAACCACCAAAAAACTGCTGTGGAACCAGGCCACTGACCATCACTGTCCAGGTAAGAGACAAGACACGTCAGGTATGTTGGGAAATGTGAGAGGAGCGATTCGGACATGGCCAAGGTGTCCATGTTTAGAGGAAACAAACATGAGCGTGAGGATTACAGCGAGAAACTAAATAGCTTTCTTAAATTCTCTAAAAGCTGATGTAGAGTATAAGCCTTTATTTTGATATGCGGACTAGATGCATTTTATTGTTTCTTGGTATTATGTTTTGTCATTATGATAAGTGGGAGACGGAGTTGTGATGTCAGGCTAAATTAGATTTAAAACCATGTATAACATAATGTTATGGCTGTTGCGTACATACATAAGTAATTTTAGAAGAAAAATTACAGACATTTAAATGCTATCTGCTTTTTTTTTTTTCAAATACCTTGATCTTCAAAAAAACAAAAGACAACCTTCATTGATTTGGCCTTGATCTGTGTATATACTTTCTGACCTGTAAATGCAGTTGTATTTCACTTTTACCTGAGACAGAAATAGTTTCGATATTGGAAACCCACTTTTGTCTAAATATGTGATGGTTGTTGACTTGCTTTGATTGTGCAGCTTGTTCACTATTCTGAACAGAGGCCCAGTATTCATTTGTACCAAAAAATATCAGATATATATCGCCTGCTAAAAGAGTTTGGACACAAACTCCTGATAAATTTGCATCTCCAGGTTATTTCCACTTAATGCTTAGGAGATGTTGCAAATGTTTATCCACTTTGAGAGGGTCTCAGATTGTGTTCCTGTCTTGATTTGTCGTCACTCCTGTATGTTTATCTCAGTCAGATCATACTTTAATTTGCCATCATCGTGCCTTGTGTGTGTGTGTTTGTTTTGATACTTTAAAGGTTTGCATTTCGGGTGTCAAAACCTGAATAGCAGCTTATTTTGACTTCCAGCAGAGGAGGTGTGTACAGTGTGTCCAAGCCCAGCCACTTACAGTCATATGTAGTCTAATTTCACGCTTACTTAGCTGTTTTAGCACTCGAGTGGCAGATTAGCGAACGTGCCCGGCCTCATATGGAAGAAAGCGTGTGAGCTGATTAAGCGCAGATGCACATTTATTAAGTCGAGAGAACGACAAAGTGTGTGTGTGTGATTAGTTCACGTACTGTATGTGTGTTTGCAGTCATGGGTGTGTATATGACGGTTCATAATGCACACGACAGTGTCTCTGCACAAAGTTGTGTTATAGAAGCATTCACACCGCCATTGAAGACTGAACTTTTGTGTTGCTTGTGAAAGACCATTTTTGCTGCTTTCTGTGCTTTTGCTGCTCCTTGGAACAACTTCACCAGGGTTGGAGGTTTTCATCTGAGTTCTAGAACTATATACAGTCGATAACAGAAGTGAGTTCAAACCTGTGCAATATCTCTGAAATGATTCAAAACTGGATCACCTCTGAATAGTTGCATTACTTCTGAGTTGAATGACTAACGGGGCTGCAAGGTGGCGCAGTTGGTGGTACTGTTGCCTCGCAGCAAGAAGGTCACCGATTCGCGTCCCAGTGGGGACACCAGGATCTTTCTGCGTGGAGTTTGCATGTTCTCCCCGTGCAGCGTGGGTTCTCTCTGGGTTCTCTGACTTCCTCCCACTAGTCCAAAAACATGTTGAGGTTAATTGGTGATTCTAAATTGTCCGTAGGTGTGAATGTGAGTGTGCTTGGTTGTCTGTCTCTAAGTGTAGCCCTGTGATAAACCGGTGACCTGTCCAGGGTGTCCCCTGCCTTCACCCTGAGTCAGCTGGGATAGACTCCAGCCCCCCATGACCCTAGTGAGGATTAAGCGGTATGTAGATAATGGATGGATGGATGAATGACTAACAGTTTAGATCGACTATAATAAAAATACAGGCCATACAGTCAGAGCTCACTGCAACTACAATCACTATATCTGTCATCACTGAGATTCAAATCTTTTATTTTTTCAATGTTTTGGATGTCCAACCTTAACTTTTTAAGACAGATTTAATCCTACTGACCATGGAGGATACCAGGGTTGTACTGCATTGCTCTGCTTTTCTATTTTAAATATACCAAAGGTGTTCTATTCCATTTAAGTTGGCTGACATACTTGTCAAGTCATACTGCTCTTTTTTAGAAACTGATTTTGGCAGTACTCTTTGAATTGTTACCATGTTTGAATATACCTCATCTGCCAAGTTTCTGCAGACTGAGAGTCATCAGTTATTTTGGTATATCGACAGCCTTGGCACTCATGCACATGCTCAGATCATCACACTCCCACCTCCTTTCTTGACTGTCAGGACTATGCATTCATCAGTTTTTCAGAGGTATATTGTGAAAGTTGTGCACTTTCCATGGCGTTATTTTAGGGCGACGGTCAATGTAGCTCTGATTAGTGGTAGTGTGTTGTATATTTCTCCTGATTACTGCTAGAAATGTGTGTTTTCATGGATTTTGAGTTGGTCACTGATCTTCCTGTATCCTTTGCCATCATCACAACCAAGGTCCAAACCTGAGGAAGTTCTGGTGTTTACAGGTCATTTTACAACCATGTGTCATTGATCACAGATGTATTCACTGTTGTTGGATTGGGTTTGGGAATATTGCACTTTGCTGTACTGTAAGAGACCCTGGCTAACAAGTGCCACCAAATAGATTTAGTGTGACTGAGTCTTATCTGTCCGTCTGCCCCTGTAGGTCAGTGCATCCTGTGTATGGTGGATGTGGTGCCGGTGAAGAACGAGGATGGCGTGGTGATCATGTTTATCCTCAACTTCGAGGTCATGACTGACGAGACACTTCGAGACCACAAACAGGATCTGAACCACCGCCTGCCCACCTGGCTCGTTACAGGTAGCTACCAGCTAACCATGTTTTAATGATGTTTGCTCATGTTTCATCTTCTCCAGGGTGTTTCAGCAGCAACTGTTGCAAAGAGGACGAAAACATTTGCTCACGCTTTTTTATCCGAGTCCAGGTTTTCCATCTATTATGTCCTAATCTTCCACACCCACAAGTTTAATTTAATTATGTTTTCTAATTGGCTTAGTGAAGTATGACTACAGTATATGCCATTAGTATACCTAATTAACACTTTCTTTTGGAAAACTCAATAAATGCTTTTCTGCTCATTTACGTTACACTTTGACTACCGTAAATTCCAGACTATAAGCCGCTACTTTTTTCACACGCTTTGAACACTGCGGCTTAAACAATGATGCGGCTAATTTATGGATTTTTACGAAGAGAGACTGAGGAAGTGTGTGACGAAGTAACTCTGAGGCTGTTCAATTCCACGCTGAAGAAGACAACTTTAGTGGTTTTAGTGCAGGAGGAAGATGAAGATAGAGATCAATGACTTTTCTTGGTCAGCTACTGTATTTTTATTTTTTTAACCAGCCATGTTACAGGCACTGTTCGGAGAAAAGCATTTACGTATTTGTATATGGTATTGGTACATAGTTTAAATTATGAGATGAGACATACGCCTTTATTTATGGAGAGGTTCACAGTGTTGTCAGCAGCAGTACACACAGAAATACACACATAATAGATGAACAATGTACAAAAGTTTAAAAAATCTTTCTGTGTAAATATCTCATGTTACAACTTGGACACCTGCAGCTTATAGACAAGTGCGGCCTATATATGTATGAAACTTGTTTTCTTTTTAAAATTAGTGGCTGCGGCTTATTATTCGGTTGAGCTCAATCGTCCAGAATTTACGGTAGCTGCAGTGATCCTGTGACAATCACTTTAGTTCACCTTGATTGTTTGTTCACTCCATTTTGCAGGAAGGCCAGGTGGTCCTGATCTTTGTTAGGTGCTTTTATTTTTGTAAATTCTGGGTATTCATGTTGACCAAATTGTTTTTTTCATAAACTGTGAACGTAATGTTCCCGAGGGATAACCGAGGGGAAAATCATCTGAAGTAGGGCACACTAATGTTTGGAATCAAATGTTTCTCTTATTCATATTCTTTTTTTTGTTGTTTTTTTTTTTTAACTTTGTGGCTAAAACTAAATTCCAATCAATTTCGCCGTCCCAGATTGTGGTAGATTGTTTTTGAAGCTGTATTTTAAAAGCTGATCCACTTCAAATCTCCTTCTCTCCTCGCATGACCTCCATCACCTACAATGTCCTCAGATTTTCTGTCTTTCTTTCCTACTGCAATTCTCATTCGCGCCACAGTTCAATGTAGTTAATCTCAACTCTCACTGTGTAGGTTAAGAGCCTTATCCTGCGCCTTCTCTCTTCCTCTCTACCAGGTCGTCCACGAGGCTTCAAGTTGCGTCTTCCCCTGCTGCGCTCCTTGTCCAACAGTAAAGCGTCCCTGGACGACGCAGAGGCCGGTCACATCCCCATCGCTACACCGCTGCCGCTGCATCCAGACCACCCCAGTCACGAGTCCTTAGGCCTGGGGGAGTTCCTGCCCCTTCCCCCCTTAGCACCGGACCACCAGGAGCAACTCAGCGGAAGCAGGTAGATGCTTCAGGGTTAAGACATGAATCAGCAAAGGTTTATTTTCTGATGATGTGGAACATATTTTGTACTCATGAATGGTTTTATATAAAAGCTATATACACAGATATTAGAGCATGCTGCAGAAAAGCAACTTTCTCATGGGATTCTTACCGACAAACATCAGGCCAGAATCAAGTTCAAGGAATGTTTGTTTGGCTTTGGTGTGTAATCTTTTTCATGAAACTCATATTTGGCACCTTTTTTTTTTATTTTAGGCGTTTTAATTTTAACTTTCAGAGTTGACTTTTTGTTAAGAGGTGAAATCCTATCATATGAGAAACACCAAATGATCTCATAAGGCCATCATTTTAGTGTAATTATTTTCTTACTTGATGGACATCCTTATGTTCCTTATCCTCCTACAGTGAAGTCAAAGGTCGTTGTTGGTAAAAATCTAAAAATAAATTGTGTCCTTGTGTTCTGCTCCGGTGCCGTGCAGTTTGGCAGATACTTGCTTTCATGTTGCTTTAACCTGAATTAGCCAGTTCATTGATGACAACCTATGAATACCCATAATCTCCCTTTGTGTTTCCTAGGTCGGCTCTACAGAGTTGGCCAGAAGACCGCCAGGAAGACCAGCGCACCTTACTGTGCTCGGAGCCTCCCGTCCCCCATCATCCAGTGGCTCATCACGGCTCCCACCTGGTGGGTCCTCTCACCCAGTCTTCACCTTGCGTAGCACCCCACCACCGCCTCAGCCTCAACCCAGACGGCTCGGCCTCTAACTGCTCCCTGTCACATAGCCGCTCGCGGGAAAGCTTCCACAGCATGCGGCGCGCCTCCTCTGTAGACGAAATCGAGGCCATGAGGCCCGATTGGGACCGAAAGAACCGGAGAGCGAGTGTCCGGCCGGCCAGCAGCAGCACTGGTGAGACAGAGGAACTGGACAAACAGAGGACTTGTTGTAATATCCCATTTGTTGTCTTACCTCTCTGTTGCATTGTTTGCGTTTGCAGGTGCGGTAAACAGCAAGTCAAACATACTGAACTCCACGTCAGACTCTGACCTCATGAGGTACCGCACAATTTCCAAAATCCCTCAGATCACCCTCAACTTTGTGGATTTCAAACCCGACCCACTCATCGCCCTGCCCTCTGGGGAGATGGACATCATCGCTCCATGCAAACTTATTGACCGGACACACAACGTCACCGAGAAAGTCACGCAGGTAGGACACAGTCTGTGTGTGCAGTGGATGATGTGCAGTGACGGAGGAAAGTTGGTGCTTGTGTTGTTTTTGTGGCATTTTGCCAGTCTGAAGCAATCTGGGCTGCTGACACATTTTGACTTCAGCAGAAGTGTTCGTGCCCAGTTCCCTCCTCTGTTTAACTTGGAAGTTTCCGCTTGCTCTAAGTCTTTCTGGGTATATAATGTTTGTAACACCACCTCAAGTGAATGAGAATGAGATTGATTGTGCTCTGATGAGAGGATGATGAAAGGTGTTGTGGCGGCACTCCAATTACTGGTAATTGACTAAGAGAGTAATGGAGAAAGGACGTATGGGACATCTTGTGAGGCAGCGCTTTAATTTCCTAAGTCCCTCACAAGTTTGTGTTCTGGAGCTCCCATTTCCCACCACAGTCAGAACAGCAGTCACTTTCCTTCTTCTCTCACAGACTGCAGTCTCATCACCTCGCTCGCCTCAATTACTCTCAGAAAAGCTTCTACCTCTTTCTGTAGATGTTTTGTCTGAAGATCTGTCGACTCCTCATTACACAACATTGTGTAGAAATCCCGTTCTTATCGCCGGTTCCACATGAGTTGCATGATACAGAATGTACAGCATTTGATTTACATCCTGAGTTGTCTCAGTGAGTGGAATTTTTGTATTGAAAATTGATTTGTGTCTGGATGTTTTCTCATTCCATCTGCCAAAAAAAGCTTCTATCAGTGTAATTCAATTGAGGAGGCACAGCAGAGGCAATCATATGGAACTTCTGGAGAGGAAGAAAGTCTGCTTTGATCTCATTTCATTTAACAAAGGAGCTTGTTCTGTTGCACAAGACGCTGCTGCATTTAACAGACAAGTAAAAGACTCACTCAAGATCATACAACCTCTTTTTGGGTGTTGTTGTCAGAGGAGAACTTTAATGAGGCAAACAGTCACACAAACAAGGCAAGTTTTCTTGTCTACTTTGTAGGAAGTTAAGTATCAGGCCTTTTTTTTAATCAGGGGAAGATGTCTTCTCGAGGAGCAGGTTAATTAGGATGTTCCATCACAGATCATTATTCCTCCTTGTTTCAGGGTGCGCTGAGAGTCTTTGAAATGTTGTAGTGGAATAAGGGGTGCAAAAAGGAATGTCTTTAGCCCGTAGAAGGAGGTCAAAATGGTTTGTGTGTGTCAGATTTTTATAATGAGACATGTAGAATGAAGTGATTTTTATTAAATATCATGATTATAAGGATTGGATTTGGTAAAGTCTTCCAATGAAACCACACGATTGCTTCAAGGACTGTCAGCAAGTTGATGATTCTTTCTGTGTTTGTAGTTTCTGGCTCTGATAAATGGTTTAATTTATTCATGTAAAAAAATTAAAAAATGAAGATAACATGCCCTTAAAATACACCGGTGGGATTTGGAGCTCACGCCTCTAAACCATGTAGAACTCATAGGACTGTGATGAGCAGCAGGGAAGAACATGTAGCGAGGAATGTGCCATGAAAACTTCCAGCAATCTGACAGAGATCACTCGTCCTTTAAAGAGTGACACTTTGAAGCAATCCATCATAAATCTTTCATGTAATTAAAAAAATAGTGGTAATTCTGTGTCTCTCTTTTGTCAAATAAAATGTTTTTCAAATATTTCAGGTTTGTAGTTTCTTTAAGCTGTGGTAGGCAGTTATTATTTGGTGACAATGGCCAAACATTCCATAATTATCTTTTGGCATGTTGTAACTCAAGTGATCTAGGAGGAAACTACATGTCTGTACTTCCTGTTTGCTCCATTTTCAGGCTTTAGAAAAGCTTGCCAGTGATGGGAGACTTTGACCAATCACGTGTCTTTTCACCCAGATGGGGTCAGATAGTATAAAGCAACAGAGTTGGCAGCAAGAGGAGGACGAGGTTGTGCAGTGGCACAAATCCAGGTTGTGAATGCCGTGTGGAGCCAACGGTGAATGTTGATTTGTGCTGTGGCTATTTTTGTTCACTTGAACCATGTGCATATGTGCGTGCTCATCTGGTGGGAGGGGCTTAGGACGGAAAGATTAGAGCATTTTATGTTTGTTTGTTTGTTTGTTTTACTGCAGCTTTAACTAGCTGAAAATATAAAACCTTCATAATGTTTTTTGGTTGTTTTTTTTTTGCCGAAGTTTTTCAATTTGATAGCATGAACACGTCACAATGCACTGACAATCTTAACTCACAGATTTTATTCTCAGATGCTATGTTTACTGGACTGGTTTTTAACTGGAATCTAATTGGAAAAGAAAAATCTACACTGCTAAGTCACCCTCAGTGGTGTTTTGTGATTTAATTTAAGACATAATGGACATATTTTTTATAGTTTTATTTTTTGGGGGGATGCCGGAAATATAATCAAAAGTTATTTTGTTTGCATTCAAGCTTCAACATGGAGGCCAGTGAAGTTCTTAAATCCCAAGTTGTCAATCTGGTGTTTTTGCCTCATTGTCATGTTTGGAAGCCCATGCTGAGTAATATGAACAAAGAGCTGAAAAGATTAAGTTAAGCTCCCTGCTAGGACTGTAGTCTGTGTGGAATTACTAAAAAGGAATATGAATGATCCTT
Organism: Stegastes partitus; assembly: GCF_000690725.1. Classification (NCBI taxonomy): domain Eukaryota; kingdom Metazoa; phylum Chordata; class Actinopteri; family Pomacentridae; genus Stegastes; species Stegastes partitus. The sequence continues at coordinate 106,610 of NW_007579154.1, forward strand.
TCTTTCATATTGTGTGAGTGAGACATTGTGCTCTCTTTTCTTTTCTAGTAAGAATGGGAACATCAACAAAGAATAATCCAAAGTTGATGATGCAATACAATATAAACCTAATGCAATCAGGCTACACAGTGTGGAAGGTGCAGCTGGCAAGGTCACAACATCACCCTCAGTGGCTCTGTGTGTGTGTGTGTGTGTGTGTGTGTGGGTGTGTGTGTGTATGCATACACGTGCATTAACCAATGCTGCATACTGTAGTTGTGTTACAGTGCAGATGGAGGAAACAGCACCAGCTGTGTCTCCAAATGCCGTGGACCGCTATTTATAGAGAGCTATTAGGAAGAATGGAAAAACATAAAACGGGTTTTGTTTTCGCTGCATATATCGGACATCTAATTAATATGTAACCACTCTTTTGGAGCATTTGACTGAGGACGTTTAAAGTAGAAAAACAGCAGTGGGTACTGGGAAAGAAAAATACATCCCTGAACCCAATATAACATCCCAGCAGCAGAGTGTTTTCTTAGTGTCTGATGTTAAGTCTCATAAGTTCCCTAAAGAACTGCCTCCACCTGCCCTCTGACCTGCCTGTGGAGTCCAAGAGTCTGCTGCTATTCACAAGACTAAGGCGGCTGATTTCACTGAACACTTAGCCTTCATCTACAGACAGAAAATAATCAGCTAAATCTACAACTGAGCTCTGCGCTTCAACTTAAACCCTTCCTACTCTTTGATCTTCGTGGCCAATGCCTGAGAGCAACTGCTCAGTAGGGACCGATAAGGCAAAAAAAAAAAAAAAAAGAGCACCTGCATTACCAGCTGAGGCCTGAAGATGGCAGCACCACATCAAGTAGTGTGATGACAGGCCTCATCAATCCCTCACCGGGGCACAGAAGAAGATGTTGAAAGGCAAACAAGGCTGAATAATTTACGTGTTCCATAAAACATCTGACACCCTGAACAAGAGCACATGCGGATATCCCCCCTCGTTTGGAATGACCCCCTTTTCCTGCTCTCTGTTGGTTTTTGGCTCTTGTGCGTCTTTGTGACCGAGCTGTTTGCACTCTGTCTGGCTCATGAATGCTCACTTCTGCTGCTCTGTGCACATGGAGATGGCTGGAATGAATATTATGCAACTTGCTTTAAATGTAAATGTCTATTCTTAGATTGCATTATAGCTAAGTGCTGCTTTTGCAAACAACCATGAAAAACCTTTTTTTCTTGGAGTTTCGCCTCCGTGTGAACTTGAGTGCAGGTGAGCTATGATTGACGTCCACTAAGGGAGGCTGGATACGTGGATGAATAGGAGGGAGATCTTGACATAATGCCCAGAAACAGGAGGTCTTATTTAGTGTTTGGAGAAGCTAGAAGGGCTTAGCAGATCACTGAACAGTGCAGAAAAAAAAAACTGGGATCATGGCTCAGTGCACTCTTAGACACACACACACACACACACACTTCAGTGTCACTTCTAGCTTCTATGACTATGTTCATGTTCTATATAGGAAGATGCTCTATTAGCTATGGATGTACACACTCCCCCAGCACAGCACTCCTGACACACACCCAGCTCCATACATGGCATTCCTACAGACACGTGAACGCCCACTATAAGCACCCACACACACACACACACACACACACACACACACAGTAGGATAAACTCACTCACAACACCCTGACGCTCTCTTGTACTCAGAGCCCTACACCCACGCTGCCTCTTTACTCAAGCAGCCTGTCACATCCAACTCCACAGTGGGATCCAATGGAGCAATGGATGGCACATACCGCGCCGGGCAGCAAAGTGGTAGGAACTGTCTGCGTCTCCTGAAAATCTCACAGATAGAAGGAAAACAACTTGTGTTGGAAATCTGAGGTTTGGTGCATGTTGTTGTTGAATTTAAAACATTAGGAAGGCCTGTGCATCCAGTGCCAGAATGTTGATTCTGCTGGCTTTTTTTTTTTTTTTTTCCAGTTTCCAATGTAGAGTGTTGAAACACAAAAAACAACAATAGTGTCGTTTTTGCTTTTACCTCATAGCAGAAGTTGTAACTCAGTCTCAAAGTCATGCAAAGTCATGACTGTTCTTGTTTTCAGCAGGTCTGGGGATAAGCAGCGACGTGTAAATGAATTACTGCAAGCTGATTAACGGAAACACTGACTGACCGAGAGAGATTTTTATTTTTTTTAGGTGTACAGTGTGCACTCTAATAGTGTGTCATAAATCACTTGTTATTTACTGCATAGTGGGCTACATTTACTGTTTTCCATTTTATTTGAGTGTCACTTTATTTGTGATGTAGCGCCCTGAACAATTACACAATGGAACAAAAAAGTGTGTCCATGGCACGTCCCCTACTTTCAACTCCCAAAAATTATGTTTCCGCACGACTGAACTGCATTCTCATTTACATTTTAAAAGTTTTTTTTTCTTTACAAAATCGAAGACTGATGGGTAGTAGGAAATGCTTCCAGGATCAAAGAGCCACAAAGTCAATGTTGGCAAAATGTTGTTGAGGTGGAAGTCAGAACTTTCCCCCAGGATGGTGGGGTTCATGTCCCTTTGTTTTTACTCACTGATTGGTTAAATTTAGCAAAATATCACACTTTAAGTTAAAATACAACCTTTTCACAACATGTTTGAAGCTACGTTACGGACTGATTGTGGATTGTGGGGTTAAGGCCAGTGAAATCCTCCTTCACATTAACTCATTAGCCATTTTGGGTAATAGTCTCTGCAAGTTGTTTAGCAAAAAAAAAAAAGATCAGGACAAAAAAATGAGATGACAGTCTCCCAAGTTGAATGCTGAGCACCCTGGTGGAGAAACTGTTAATAGGGTGACAAAAAAAACATAGTTGTAATTAAAATGATTTACTGGGTTAGTTTTTCTGAGCCAGTCTCTCCTCTCCCTGCCGAGACACGACAACTTTGGCTCAAACAGTTTTACTCCAGTATATTTCATTAAGACAAACGCCCACATAAATCATCTACAAATACTTATTTTGTTGGTGTTAATGGTTTAAAATAAATTATATTCTATTTATATTCTGCATCACCACGACTATTTTCTGAATTCTGAGCTGTGCGTATATAGGCTATTCATACAGAGTAATGAGCTTATCAAACAACACTTACAGACTTACATTACAGACTTACATATTTCTTTAATGAGCTGACTTTACAGGGAATGCATCTCTGTGGAGTCAGGAGTGTGTCACGTCTTCCCTGTACTGTACTTTGTGTGCTTATATATGCATCCTCTGCTGTGACCCGAAAGTGCATCGTATAGGAATTTGTGGATATGTCTTTCATATCTTTCTACTGTACAGTGTGCAGAATGGGGAAGCTACACATTCAGCAAACTCTGAATAAATATTTCTGCATTTTATATGCTGCCTCTGTAATGTGGTGAACATGAAAGCATTACTGATAATAATCTTATTCTGTAGCACAATTGGCTTTTTGTTTAGTGATGTTGTCAGTGAAATTCAACGGCAATAGAGGTCGATAGAAGTGGCACGACAACGCTGTTAAAAGCATGCATTAATGACATATTCTCTGTTCCTTGTGTTTCTATGGTGTCCTACATGCCACTTCATAGATCCTACTTTCTTCCACAGCCTTTAATAAACTGTAGACAGGTTATCACTATTTTAGAATCTGCTTTGTCGCATGTTGTCGTCGGATTCAAAATTTCCAGTAAAGTGACGGCCGCTCAAACTTTATGTCAGCCCACTTAGTTGATATTGTTCAGTGAGTAGGAGGCTTGTGCTATAAAAACAAGTGCAATCTCAAAGTAAAACCTTAATTATGCATCAGGGAAATCTGCTGCAAACTTAAAGCCATGTTTTGTTAGAAGATTAAAAGTGCAACAGAGACTTTGATCAGGGTTCATTTTTTTTTCCCCCCCTGCATGCAACTGCTTCATTCACGTTTGTTAGTGCACAGTACAGAGAAGCTGCTGTGGCTGCAGAGCCCATTATTCCAGTAATTGAATTCCCTGCTAGTCAAAGTCTGATGATACATATTTGCATAGGGTCATGAGTATGCATGAGCTCTCTAAATAGTGTATGACGTGAATGATTCAAAAGCAGGTATTTTTAGCCAGTGCCACATGTTTTTTGCTGAAAAAGCGCCGAGGGGGCAGGCTCTAATGTGACACTGCAGTTGTTTTGGTGAGAGATGCACCTCTGGCAAAGTCCCACATCAGGGCTCTGTCCGTTAAATAGGACAGAAATTAGCAGAAATGAGTGCCTTCATAGTCTGTGAAATGAACAGTGTTACTCGGCCTACCTGGAGGAGAGTGCTTTATCTGGCCCTGTGTGGTTATAAGACATCTGCGGGTGTTAATTGTTCATAATTGTTTGTTCATGCTTCCAATTCGAACAACAAAGTGATACCCATAATAACTCCGATATGCATTCTTCATGTGTGAAGTGTGTGAAGCATCTGAGCCACTGGATGTGAAACTTGAATTTTAAACCAGATGTGTATTATATTAGGTACTTTGAACATCTGACTGTGATCTTGCAAACACATTATACGCTTCATTTGTCATTGAAGAGGCATTACTTCTGCACTAAAAAGACAAATAAATTGCATCTTTGTAGTTTCAACCACATTCGATGGCTAAAGTGAAAATGTTCCCTGTTTGCGATCCGCATCTTTACGGCATTTAAGGTAGGCGTGCATTCAAATTGCCTTCTTCCTTCTTAATTTGGGTTATTTTTATCACTGGGGAGCAGTTTCCAGTGTGACAACATGCTAATACTTTGGTGAGAAATGCACATGTCGTGGAGTGCTGGTGTCTGGCTCTGTCAGTTAAATGGGCTGGAATAGAGTCTGGAAGCATGTGACGCACTCAACCTGCAGGACTGTAATTTAGCGGCCCGCTCCGTGGCTCTGCCTCACTACCTCTAAACTGATTGAGTGCTTCCTCCATGTGAGCTCAGTGACCCACAAAGAAGCAAAGAAGCTTGTTGTCACTGTCTTGGAGCAGCATCTATCGAACAAAAGACTGTCCTGAGCCTTATCTAGGAAGGAGTAGTTTTGACTCCTTTGGCTGTGTGGGATACATATTGAAAATTATTCAGCCTTCTTTTCCATTGTTGAGTGTGTTTTCAGAGAAGGTTAAAAAAAAATAAAAAATTATATAATGTCATCAAAAGACACAATGTATCCCCTGTGGGAGTCACACCAAGTGTAGGAAGAGGTGAATTATATAAAGAATCACTCACCCCAAAGCAGCTTGGATACTACTGACTGTATCAGAATGTAAACAGTCACAATAACAATTTTCCAGTCTAGTAGTTAAGTATTCTCTTAGATTTTTCTGCCATTTTTTCGTTTGTTTGTTGTTGTTGTTGTTTTTTACCCCAAGTTACATGACTGCAGAAGAGTTCCTACCTTCCTACCTCCTGATCTTCTAAATACCACTCATAAGGTGTTGTGGAGGTCATCGTGTGTAAGTTCAGTTCAGTTGAACTTTGGTGACCAAGTGGTAACCTCCCTGACTGAAAAGTGAAGCCAACATTGAAGTGCCAAAATCTGTTCCTTGAGTGTCCGCTTGAGGCTGGATTCATAGCAAGTCCATTTGGATAGATCTCCATGTTAAAATGGCCAACTTTACAACAGAAATAAACGTGCTTACAGCCCACTAAAACAAATGGTTTTCATCTACATAGCTAATTTCCCCATTCATGACAACTGTACAGTGGGTGATTCTTTATAAAAGTCCCTCATTGGAGTCATATTAAGGCTTAAAGTTATGCACAAGTGAGGGCATGGCCGCTTTGACTGGCGGGTGAGTACTGTAGTAGGACAGTCTGTGGCCCAGAGACATTGTTTCATCTCCAGTTGTGATCCACTGTGTTACTCATTTTTGGATAAGCCAGACGTAACGAGGTTGGAAACCTTGGCCACCACACTGACACTGCACTCCAAATCATGATATCCTTCCACTTTGACTTTCAGTACATACTGTAGCTGCCCTAACAAAGCACATGGACTATATGCAGTAGCTATTGAAACAACCTGAACATACTACCTCGTCATAACGTTATGTCTTGAGCTTTGACCTTCTTGCTCATGTATCTGTCACAGCCTGCGGTGTGAAATCACCTGTCTGTGCGCGCTAGGTGGCTGGAGCTTGTTACTCCAGTGAGACACCATGACATATCTCTGGCTGTACAGAAGCTTGTGGGTCAGAACGACCAAAAAATCACGCTGGCTTACAAGCTGCAAAATGAGACTAGATGTAGTACATCCTGATATTTTTGGCATACTACTTCTGACATACTATGTACACTGTATTGCCAAAAGTATTCGCTCACCTGCCTTGACTCGCATATGAACTTAAGTGACATCTCATTCTTAATCCATGATGTTGGTCCACCCTTTGCAGCTATAACAGCTTCAACTCTTCTGGGAAGGCTGTCCACAAGGTTTAGGAGTGTGTTTATGGGGATTTTTGGCCATTCCTCCAGAAGCGCATTTGTGAGGTCACACTGATGTTAGAAGAGATGGCCTGGCTCTCAGTCTCCGCTTTAATTCATCCCAAAGGTGTTCTATTGGGTTGAGGTCAGGACTCTGTGCAGGCCAGTCAAGTTCCTCCACATCAAACTCTCTCATCCATGTCTTTATGGACCTTGCTTTGTGCACTGGTGCACCTTCATGCTGGAAGAGGAAGAGGCCATCTCCAAACTGTTCCCACAAAGTTGGGAGCGTGGAATTGTCCAAAATGTCTTGGTATGTTGAAGCATTCAGAGTTCCTTTCACTGGATCTATGGGGCCAAGCCCAGCTCCTGAAAAACAACCCCACACCATAATCCCCCCTCCACCAAACTTTACACTTGGCACAATGCAGTCAGACAAGTACTGTTCTCCTGGCAGCTGCCAAACCCAGACTCATCCATCAGATTGCCAGATAGAGAAGCATGATTCGTCACTCCAGAGAACGTGTCTCCATCGCTCTGGAGTCCAGTGGCAGCGTGCTTTACACCACTGCATCCAACGCTTTGCATTGCATTTGGTGATTAATGGTTGCTGCTCGACCATGAAAACCCATACCATGAAGCTCTCTACGCACTGTTCTTGAGATAATCTGAAGGACACATGAAGTTTGGAGGTCTGTAGTGATTGACTCTGCAGAAAGTTGGCGACCTCTGCTCCCAATGTGCCTCAGCATCCACCGACCCCGCTCTGTCAGTTTACATGGCTACCACTTTGTAGCTGAGTTGCTGTCATTCCCAGTCGCCTCCACTTTGTTATAATACCACTGACAGTTGACTGTGGAATATTTAGGAGAGAGGAAATTTCACGACTGGACTTGTTGCACAGGTTGCATCCTATCACAGTTCCATGCTGGAATTCACTGAGCTCCTGAGAGCGATCCATTCTTTCACAGATGTTTGTAGAAACAGTCTGCAGTCTGATTTTGATTATTTGGATGGGTGAGTGAATACTTTTGACAATATAATGTATTTAGGACATGTTAAATATTTTCCTGACATACTAGATTCTGTGGTAGTTTGGGTGATTGAATGCATCCTGAGCTTTGTAACCTCTGTTTAGGAAACTCTCTGGGTGACGGAGGTTTTGTCTATCTTTACAGTCTCTATGCACAAGTTAGTGGCATTGTGCCAAATGTGCCCATACGGCTTTACTTATCTGAACAACATTCTACAGGACCTGTTAAATCACTTGTTCGTAGTCTTAGATGGAAAATCAATCAATCAGTGAAGAGAATTTGGTCCTGCATGCTGCGTGTATTGACACCTTGAGTGTGGTGAAACTGATCTTTCCACTTAATTTAGCCTAATGAATCCAGCTTAATTTAATGTGTGTGCCATGTATATGTCATCTGTGAAACATTTAGGAGGAACAGCGATGACTCAAGTATTTACAGACATCTGATGTCGACGTTGCGTAAGAGGATGTAATATACATTGATTAGTGATTACCCTGTTTTACTGTAATTAATCCATGAATCTTAGTGTTAAAACAGGAGCGTAGTGTCAAAACTGACTTTGAAAATGTTGTCCCTGTTGAACAAATGTGCTCATTCTCGAGCAGATAATCCATATCAGACTAATCTATTTTTCCCTCCTGCTGCTGAGAGCCACCCCATTCAAACAACATTAGAGAAACATTGATTTTTCTATTTGTAACGCTCTATAAAACATTACTTGGTTTCAAGTAAATTCGGGTGTCTTTGAAACAACATGATGACACTGTTCATGGGGACACAAGGAAAATCACAATTGATTTTTAGGGCCAAATTATTAGTTTTAATGCTGCTGTTTGAGTAGAACATGTGTTTTTTCTGCAGCTAAACTTTCACAGGCTCTAAGTTTGATGCATTTATACATTCTTTTAGGTACCAGCTTTATTGAGGTCTTTGTGCCAAACAATGAAAGAGGGTTATAAAATGTTGAGATAAGTGTTGGAAGTGATGAAATATTGTCCAAAAGGCTGCTATAAAATAACCCATTTGTGTATGATAAAATAAAAAACATTTACCGCAATTCTTTATCTATTCATTAGCAAGCAGATCCTTTAATGACTGTGTGTGGGGGCTCAGCAGGGATTGGCTAACTGAATCTGTCCGGCTGTAATTCACACCCAGGCAGGAAAGCTGCTCAATCTGTTTTCAGTCTGATTGAATGCCTTTTACCTCTGCTGGCAGGCTACCTCTTTGTCTTCATCCCTCACACACACACACACACACACACATGCACACACGTGATCACGGGCAGGCTTTGAAAGGCAGGTGGCATGGCGGTGGAAGTGAGAGCAACCTGGAGAGAAAAAGAGAGGGAGGCCAAAGTGAAACCAGGATGGAGAATTGAGAGAAAGAAGAAAGGCACTGAAGGAATAAATGGAGGAAACTTGGCAGGGAATAAGTAATTGTTACTAAAAAAGAAAAAGCAAGAGACTGGAAAAAGTAGGAGTAAAGAGGAAGAAACACATAAAAAGAGAAGGCAGTGACCACATAGAAGTGAAAGTTCAAAGAGCAACAGATGAAGGATGAAAGGACCGTGCAAGGGCCACCGTCTGCTCTCACACCTTCACCTCATCTTGTTTCTCCACAAATCCCCTGATATGTCAAATCCATCCTCACTTTCTTACCTCCTCTGTCACTCCCCGTCTCCTTTCTTCTTTTCTTTATGATTTTTTTTCCTTCTTTTTTCTCTTCTTCCTTCTTTCCAGCTCGTTTTCTCTGCTTTCCTTTTCATCCCTCAGCACATAATTTCTTCTCTGTGTTCTCCCCTCTTTTTCCTCCTTGTCTGCTCTCTGTCTGTATGACCCATTTCCTTGGCCCTGGCCCCATTAATCACAGTGTTGTGGGCTTGGCCTGCCTGCCTCCCTGCCTGGCTGCCCTTCCTCATCATAGCAGGTAATTGAATCAGAGAGGGCTCAAGGTCCCGACAATAAGCAATCATTGATTGGTCTGTCATTTACCTTGCTTACGTATGACCTAGTTACTTTTTTGACTGGGCCGCCGTGGCTGGTTATGGTGTGAATACCCGTCTGATAATGGAGATCTATCTATATTTGCCAGAGCAAATAGCTGTCTGACAAGGAAAGGTGCTCTTCAGTTTCGTGTTAAGGCAAATGGATTGGTGCGTTATCTGGATATTGGAAAACAATGTGGATTAGCAGCACGATGGAAGAAGGCATGAAGGTACAATCTAGAGGCGGAGGAGCATGCTGAGCACTAATGGAAAAAATTCATAAAAGCAGAAAGGAAGGAACAAGAAAAGGAAATGAACAGACTTCTACCTTTTAGACTACAAAGCTCGCACTCCGCTCACTGATGTACATAACATTACCATTTACTTTGGCACTCTTAATCATGCTTGATTGTGCAAGAGCACGTATTATAGGGAAAACAAATGAACTGCGTTGTCAGTGAACATTTGGCAACTTTGCAGTTCATTAAAAACGTTTCCTCATTATTCTAATGAGAGCACGATTGAAGTCAGCATTGTGTTTCTCTCATAATGTAACTGCTATTGAAGATTAGTTGCATATTCAGTCATTTGGAGACAAGATTGACCATTTTTACTTTAATTACACTAAAAAAAAAAAAGTATGATGTACCCCAAGTTCCCAAAACATACAGCACCTTGAGCTGAGAGTTAGGTTCCTGCAACACAGGACAGAGAGTGTTTGTTCCCGTCTCAAGCTACTGGTTTTACTTTATGACCAGGAGCAGGAAGAGGTGAGGAAACAACCGTAAAAAAAAAAGCCTGCCAGATGATTCAATCAATAAAGTTGATGATGCCACATGCCTCCACAGCTTGTAAGATAAGAACAACACGCAGCACCTAAAACCCTCAACATCAGGTAAACAACTCTCCTCAGAAGCTTGTAGATCACTGTTCAGAGAAGCTTTCTACCCGCTGACGACAAGCGTCTGCTGGAGGAAGTGGGATTTAACATACTTAAAGCCACAGATTTTTTTTTTTTTTGAAATCATAGCAGCTTTCAAATTACTGTGATGGTGTAAATTTTAATTACTTTTTTTTTTGGAAAACAATTCTGGCGAACATCAATAGCGCTGTCAGAGCTGCTGTCAGTGTTGTTTTTTGTTTCTTAATCTACCAGTAGGAGTCCTCAAAGTTAGAAATGTTCAGTTTTAACACAGAAGGGCTTATATTAGTGTTCAGATTGTATGTGTGACTTTTTAGCAAAACTAACACTGGTGTTTGTGTCTCTACATAAGTCAGTCGATTTAAATCTCCAGATGTTATGAGGCTCAGTTTTAGCCTGCTTGAGATGCACTCAATTTTATGCCTTACACTTATCGATTTTGCTCGTGACCCCATATGGGAGTTGGTTGCATCCATATCGGGTTAGTGAGGCAGGCAGGGACCCACCTCGGACCGATCCATCAAAGGGCGTGGAGGGGGCAGGGCGGGGCCAGGGAATGGGCTCATCTCAGGAGGCACTGGAGTGAACCAAGGAAGACACCAAGGTGCTCTGTCACTGACACACACACTGGCAGCCTGTGTTGTTCATCCCCATAGTGCAGCTGGAAGCTACTTTCATTATTTTGTAGTGTTTGTTATCACAGAGGGTCTACAGCACTTGTACTTTATTGATGCTGCTGGCCCTCAAAGGCAGAAGTAATGTAGGATTCACCTGTTGTCAGAGATGCCATTAAATGTAGAATCAACAGCATCATGTACATTAAGCCCTACCGTTGTCCTCCCTGTATGCTAGCGTTACTTAATTGGTCCAAACACATTAAGAATACCATACAGCAAAACTTTTTATTCAAACACACATACCACCCACTAACAGGAGCACAAATGTATCCACGCACACACACACACGGATGTGAACTTTCTACACCGTCTAAGGTCAGCGCCAACACTGTGACTAGGAAATCGATAGCTGACTTGATCTCTCACATCTCTCTCTTTCACACGCAGTCACACACACCTACACACACCTACACCGGTGCGATTACCTGCAGTAGTGTCAGGACAGCGGGTCCTCTTGAGACCACAGAACCTCTCCAGAGATCTGCTCAGTGTCAGATCCTCAGCAGCCGCCAGGGAACGGAATGGGAGTCTGCCATTTAAACTCAGTCATTATCCACGGCCCCGGTTCAAACCTCGAGCCCTGCAGAAATATCACGGTAAATATCAGCAGAGCAGCACCGCAACTAGACATGCATCAACACGGCAGCAGCCAGATAGAGAAGTTTTGCAATGTACCCAGAGAGCAAACAAACACGGTTCGTCAATGTACTGTATACAAGCAGTTTAACACATTCGCATTCAATCCTCACTGACTGTTCAATATACAAGGTGTGTGTCATAGCTAAAGGAATAATACACTTTTGGGCCTCCTACTGAGATGCCTTGGAGCAAGGCACACAGTCTCTAGTGGTATTTTTAGTGTTGGGCAGACTTGTAAGAAGGATTTAAATAAACTTTAATTGCTTTACAAGGAGGAAATACTGAGTTTTGAAAAGCAAAAATGTTTGCCTGCAGAAACACAATAGATCACAGACAGAGCTTTTATATTTGCTCAGACTGGGGCACAGATATATGTGTGTGTTTGTGTGTGTGTGTTCCCCCGGTGTCTGCCAATGGGTTTGTGTGTTGACCATCTGCATGTGCAGCTTGCGGAGGTGCTCATGTACTCAAGGTTTCTGGTTCATTTGTGTGTTAACAAATGACTTCATGTACACACCATGAACACACACACACACACACACACACACACACGTCAGCTTAATAAACGTATACTCCCATAGACAAATATACACACAGCACATACACGAACCAGGCCTCCCCGATATGACACGCCACAGTGAGAAATCACCTCCGATTGTATCTTATTCAGGTTAGCTTATTTCCTGCACAGAAAACTGCTTAGCACACAACTTCACTTACTGGGAAACGGACCAATCCATGCAGGAATGCTGGCGGGGTGGGTCGTCTCATCTCAGGTGTGTGTGTGTGGACGGTAGTAGCACCACCTGGCCAGTTCAGTGGAAGCAGATCTGTGTGTCCCAGTAAAGCCGGAGGTTGTTCAGCACCTCAACGCGACACGTCAGCACCGTAGCAGCATGTCTTGTCATGTCTGTCCTGTCACAAGCTGCTGCAGAGCATCATGGGAGTGGGAATCCGTCCAGATATTCTCGTCGACCCACCTGCTGAGACTGACTCATTTTCCAAAAGTTGAACTCCACAGGAGGCTCCTCTCTGTTCCCTTCGCTCTCATTTACTCCCTCTCCCTCTGCCTCTCTCACTCGATCTGTCTGTCTCGTTTTCTCTCTCCATTTATCTCTGCATCTCGAATACTCTCTGTTTCTCCCTCTGTCTCTCAGTTGCGCTCTCTCTCTGGCTCTCTGTTCTTCTCTCTTTATTGCTTGCTTTTTCTACATCACTCTCGATTCTCACTCAGCACCTGTTCTGTTCGTTTTCAGGGATCATTCTTTGAAACTTTTTTTTTTCCTCCAATACATTTGTAGAGCAGCTGATGTCCATGCGTCTTAGTTTAACCCTTACAGTCATCGCGTTCAAATTCCCTTCTCCATTGAATTGCTCTCAGAGTATTTATTGCAGCAAAGTGCAGCACATATCAAACAAAGTGGCACAATTTGAGTTTTTCAACAATGGTTGTTGAATTTACATCCAAATTATTACGACTAACAACGTGCATACATACTGCTGCATATCACAAGAACGAGCAGAACCAAATCTCATCATATGTGTATGTGTACATATCATGTGTACATATCAAAGTAATAACATGATTTAGACAGATCAGCATCTGCAAGTTAACAATATCTTTACTATTTTCTTCACACTCCTGCTACTCAGCTAGAAAGGCCACAAAGTCCCTGTCGGTTCATAATGTAGGTCTGCTGCATATCAAAATATACAGCAGAGCATACCCCCAATTTGCTCATTGCACCAAAGAGTAATTCAGTTTTAAAACAACATGGGGCTGACATTATACCACAGTTCATCTGAAAAATCAACACAGAATAATGATGGATTTCCTTTTCATTGCAGCTTTTCAACAGCTGTGGTCAAAGTATGAGCACAGGTCACTTGTGTGCAAGTAGGCTGTGGTGATCTTAGACTGTGAGGGGCCCAAAGCAAAGGGAACCCCATGGTTTGGGGTTTGGGGTTTGGGTGGGGGGCAAACATTTGCTTGTTCTTCAACCTCTGCAAGTAGACTACTGTATGAGAATACTTGAATGAAAAAGTAAAAGATACATCAGGGCTGGACTGTGACTCAAGTGGGACAGCGGTTGTCCTCTGATTGTAAGGTTTCTTTTCGACCCCCCCCCCAAAGTGTCCTTGGGCAAGACACTGAACCCGAAGTTGCTCCCAATGTCAGGCAGCACCTTGCATGGCAGCTCTGTTGTCATTGGTGTATATGTGTGTGTGAAGGGGTGAATGAGAAAACGCTGTAAAGCGCTTTGAGTACCGCTGAAGTAGAAAAGCGGGATGTAAGTGCAGTCCATTTACCATCAAGTAAAACCGCACAACTTGACTTTTCCAACAGTACCAGTTGATTGTTGCATGTCCACAAGAAAAAGGTATTTAGAAAGTATGTCAAATTTAATTGTGGTTACAACAAACAAACATTTACCTAGTTTGCCATTTCTACAAGGAGGCTACTGCACAGTCATGCTTCTGATGTTACCATCCTCCAGACAGTCTCCTCTCAGACAACACAACACTTTATTATTATGACTTTTTTTTTTCTTTTGATGTAAAGGGTAATTTCATCAAACGATGGAAGATCCAGATGGCCTCGAAAAAACAAGATACAACATGTATATAGACCCCTTATATTTACCAAGATAAGAGCTTAAAAGTAAGAGGAGTGAAATTACCCTGCAAATAGCCGAGAGCTGATCGGGTTATGATGTAATGGTTTGGAGTGATGAGGAGCAAACAGCGGTAAGAGAGTCTTGGTTTTATGCAGAATGCAAGCAGAGAACCTCATCTTTGGAACTGAGCGAGGCAAAGCAGAGTAGTGGTCAGGGCTGATGTCGGGGAGGGAACAAAGCAGCGTGGGCTGAAGGCTACAGTTCAGCTCGAGGCCGTGTCTCGGGGGTAAACTCAGGACATTGACACTGAAGCTCAATGCCACACCGCTGTTTACCAAAGGGATTTTGTGATTACTGTGGAAGCTAAGTCACCTCTGCTGCCAAAGGTGTTGTCCTGAAGACACGGCAAAAGCCAACAGTGTGTGCCTTATATTTTTGCATTGATTGAGCCCTGTACGTTTTATGTAACATACAAGATACACCCATTTGGGAAAAGCATTTATGAACTCCTCTGTTTTTACAGTGGCCATCTTTCTTATGCAAGAAGAAAAAAATCAGTCTCTTAGTGTTGGTTGAACTACAAAGGGGCAAAGTCTGACTGCAAAATGTATGTTTTTGGATTAGCTACAAATAGAATAATACTTCATTATTTATGTGCCTTCTCTCAGCTTCTTCTTAACATGCTGGAGAGAATTCTTCGTAGTTGAGTTTTAACAGTTCTGCTATCAACAGCAACAAAAACTCTAAATATGAATTAACAGGAAAACATTATACATGTAGCAGAAGCAGCAACAGCAAAGAACGAAACCACAACAGCTGGCAGAGGCTTTTCATTGTTTGGCACATGAAGTCATAGTCAGGAAATCGAGGTATTTCTGCCTCTCTGCACTTTCTCTTGCCGTCTGTTGAAGGTTGAAACATGGGGGGAGAATTCTGGGATTGTTGCCTGTGGCGAGTACAAGTCTCCAAGTGTGTATGCATATGTAGCTGTGTTCTCATTGGTGATCTGTCACAGTTTGGTACAGTGTCACATTTACATAGCCATCACATGTGCACACATATGCTACATACGACAACAAAAAATTGTAGTTCACGTGTGCAGTGCTTTGTTTAACAGGAGGTGATGTAGTTCTGTCTTATCCACGGGCTGTCCATTGCTTCTGTCAGACCTCTGGACCCTCATTAGCTGCATCAACACCTAAGACGTCCCGCAGTATTAATGAACCGCCTCCCAGCTTGTCATGTGTTTAGTTAGTGTGTATTCATGCACACTCACTCTATTCTGAAAGGAGGCGAACTAGAGTTTCTGAGTCTGAAATGTGTATTGTAGCACTGTATTCGTAACTGTGTGTCTGCACATGTGTTTGTGTAATCCACTGGGAGTGCTTGTCACAGCAGCACAGCCCAGGCTTATTGGAGCTGTCAGCCCTTCCCGGTGTCTTTGTCTACCTTATTCCAATACCTGCATATCTACAGGGAACAACTGAGCTAATGTGTAGTTGAATAAATGTGAAATCTACCTGATTTCTTCATGTCCCTGTAGTTTCATTTGGCATTAAATGATTTCATCTGTGAATAAAAGGATCCTCTGCTGATTTAAAACATCCACTTAATTTTTATGGGAGGTTTTCCAAATATTATATCAAGAGGCAATGCAAATGTTTGGAGAGGTACCAGGGAAAATACCCTTGTGTTCAAGTTGACATTCTGCTTGACCTCACTGTCAAAGTCATTACATAGTGAAAGCAGGGAGCCAAAAGAGAAACTGCTGAGCAAATACTTCTGGGGCTCACTGTGGATTTCCAAAATATATTTTTTTTCCTGTGTTGTCTGCTAGTTTCCACAGTATTAATGACAAACAGGGGCAGTTTAAAGATGATTTGGTGTGTTTAATTCTCAGTAATTTTAGTTCTTTAATAAAATTATTTTGTTTGTTTACTTCCTGCAGAGCTGAACATTTTGTAAAGGATCATACATCTGACAGGACTCAACCATAGGATGATAAAATATTCAGCTTCATTGAAACATCTTAAGACACAAACACACAAAGCACAGACGTCTGAAAGAATGGTTAAAAAAGAAACAGCAGCCGATTGATATTCACAGAACAACTCACCACATTGTAATTTTTCATAATACCAGTCAAAAGTTCCACAACTACATTTTCGCTCTCTAAATAGCCAGACTCTTCCCTTCCATTTGACTTTGTCTTGTTCTCATTCATGTAAACTGTATTATTATGCACTGAAGCATAAAGTAAAAGCTCAGGGTTGCGCACTGTGGAGCCAATTCCCCAAGGAGAGTTATAGTATCAATGAATCTCCCTGTTATACCTCCATCACGACACTGCTAAGCATGCACAGCCTGTGCTCAGCGTCCCCGCTTTATCAGCATAGTCAGCGGGGACAGTAGAATGAACCCCCTGATTCATTTGGTTTTCCCCACTATCACACTGTACATAGCAATGGCATTGTTATTGTTAGCAACACCAGACAGTAGAGAACTATAATTACAGATCAGCGTTTGGCTGTTTATTAGCATACTGTAATGGTGTCCCATGAGAGTGCTTTGAAAGCCCTCGATGACTCTGTCACGGCATAAGGCCATGCCGGTGGAAGGACAAACAATGTGACGAGCAATGTCAAAATCATCAGCACTTTCTGTCCACTTTGAAATGCTTTAACAGAATTCCAAAGTACGTCAAATCTGACTCCACAGAAGGGGAATGTGCAGGGTTTTGAATGACTCCGCACTTTTCAGTCTCCCACCGTCTCTGTGTGATGGGAAATGTCTAAACAAAGACGCATATAAACACACACAGACAGCCAAAGGTACAGAACTCACCACTCAGATGTCATTCAGCATTTGGGAATTGTGTTGTTGTTGCCTAGAGTTGATGACAGAACTTATTTACAGCCATTATTACTTTTCCTAACCTCAACCACAGTGCCTGGTTAAGGTTACCCCAAAGTCCTCCTAGCCACATGTGTGTGCAGTACATTGGTAGAAAAATCGACATCTCGGTAGCCTTTGCTAATAAACCCACTTTTACCATACGACACACTAGACCTGGGGGACATAACAATAACGGTATCTAGAGAGAATAGACAACATATTGATAGCATACGTAAACTGTTTGATAGAATGCTTAATAATTTAACTTAAATGCATTGAATGCAAACCACCATGAAAGCAAATAACAAAAACACAAAGTTTAGCTGCATGAACACACTCCAAGCATGCCTCCTCCCTGGCTCATACTATCATATACCTTGGCAGTGGAGCCCCTTCATCATTGGTTGCTGCCCCCAGGACGGCTGTGCAGGTCTGTGGCCTGTGGCTTGCTACTCTGCCCGTTCCTTGTTCACAGGCCTTACTTGGTGGACTCTAGGGTCAGGCCTGTGTCCTCCACCACCTACAACTGAGCAACGCACTCCCAGCGGCTGAGCCCAAAGGCTGACAGACTTGACGTTGGGTTGCGGGGTCTCCATGCATGGAAAGCCAGCACCACACTCCATAAGTCCAACTGTCACAGTGACTTCTTCTCCTAAAGAGAATAAAATGGGAGTAAAAATGACTTGAATAGAGATGAATTGTAAACAAAAACAGAGAAGTGAGACTCAAAGCACTTTGTTCCACTAGATTGGCTGGGAGGACCAACACTTTAGCGTCCTGTGGTATTTCTAAAAGATCACCAATTCACAGTTTAAAATAGCAAATCCCTCACAGCCTCAACGCCTCTCTGTGGGAGTCTCTCTCTATTCGGTCTCTCTTCACTCTCCCTGTCTCTTTTCCTTCCTCCCTTTCTCCTGCGTGCTCCCTCTGTTTGCCAGTCGTCTTAAAAGGTCATCCCCACCTGGCGCGACACGCAAAGTGAACTGTCAAATCCCATCTGTCATTGTGTTCGAGAAAGTGTGTGTGTGTTTGTGTGTATATGGTGACCATTTAGGGCATGTTTCAAAGATGGTAAATAGATTAATTAATAACATATTAAACTAATGTGAGTATGTTTTATGCATGATGGATCTACCCTTTTAAAATGATTTGATAATGAGGACAAAAAAACATAATTTTTCTAAGAAATCAGTTCTGTTTATCCCTGGGGTTTGTATTTACTTCTATTTGTTTGCCAGATTACTAATGATCAAATTACCAAAAAGAATAAATTGAAATGAAAAATTTATACATAACCAGCAGGAGGGCCATCGCTTAAAGGATCATTCCAGCAGTTTTTTCACAACCCAGAAAATCCGATGTGCGTACAACACACATTACCAAAAGCCATTTCACGATTAATATAACCAGCGTCATAGCTTTTGGTGAATTTTTTTCCCACCTCCATGCCCCATTGGTTTCAGTTCATTTCAGTATGTTATTAAAATCAGCTCACAGACTGAAAACTTGCCCAGCATGCATCATAATATCATAATGAAGCAAACATCAGCAAAGGTTGAAAAAAGAGGAGCAATCAGTAAATCCTTCCTCTTGGGGGAAAATTACGCTCCGAAGTGAAGGTCTCGTGACAGAGTTTCTCCATTCAGATGGCCCACAGCAGAACATTCAGACGCTTTCATGTTAGGAATACAAATACTTACGAAATCTGGGTGTTGGTAA
>NW_007579154.1:125772-131235 GCF_000690725.1 Stegastes partitus
CACACTCACATTCACACCTACGGACAATTTACAATCACCAATTAACCTCAACATGTTTTTGGACTGTGTGGGAGGAAGCCGGAGAACCCTGAGAGAACCCACGCTGCACGGAGAGAACATGCAAACTCCACACAGAAAGATCCCAAGTGTCCTCACCAGGACACGAACCGACGACCGATGCTAACCACCGCGGCACCTTGCAGCCCACGCCCTATTCCTTTACATCAAAGTGAGGTGTACACTGTCATCGGATGCTCAGAGCAGGAAAGTCTGAATACTGTTTAGTAAACCAACAGCAGCTAGCAAAGGAGTAACTGATGAGGAGCTTCAACAGCAAGACAGAAAGAGTTTTACTGTATCATACTAGGGAGGCAGTGGTGTTGAGGTGAGCAGAGAGAAACCAGGAGAGGAAGAGAGGACACGACAATGTCGGGTTTTAGCATTTTACTGACACAACATGTAAGTGGCATTTGGCTTAAAACATAGATTATCATATATATGGTCCTCTAATCCTGTCTGACATTTGCACACCACACTTTCTTTCACTGTACATTAATTACTGAGTCAAGTTTCCAACTGCAGAGCAATATCTACTGAGCATAGCGAGTTTTGATAAGTGTTCTTTTAGAATTTTGGGCAAACTAGACGAGACACATTCAGAGTGGCATAACACTTCCCTCGTGTTAAATGTGAGAGGAATACGCTGCGTAAACAAAAAAGAAAAGAAAAAATCCTCGACATTTCAAGGCTTTACAGTATGACATACTCTCAACGTTTTACACTTGGCATCGCAGTCTGTCATCTAACAACAAAAAAGAAATGATTCTACTGTATAGTCATTACACACACACACACACACACACACTTCTGTTGCAGTTTTATCTTCATGAATCCAGATGCAGCAACCAACTGGGCTGCTTTGATGAATAGGGAAGTTGGCTTTAATTAAGAGGCCTGCGTGCCTCTGTGTGTACATGCATGTGCGTGTGATTAATTTTCATAGCTCTGCAACCAGCGTACCTGCACATCTAAACACAGCCCTGCTCGCCACAAAACCATTGTACTAATGAGCACGTTGAGTCATCGTGTTGTCTCCGCTGCTGTAATGAAACATGGAGGTCTGGTGACGTAAGCAGGTGATATATGAGCCAGTAGCAATGATTTGTGGAGGTTGACGGTAAAGTAACGAGTGGAGAGGCTGGGTTAAGGTTATACATTTGGACTACATTTTCAGAGCTGTTGCTTTGTACCTGTGTGTGCACGCTTGTAAACAATTGTGTGTGTGTGTGTGTGTGTGTGTAGGCTGCCTGGTTTCATGGCATGCACTTTGATGACCATACACAAACACACACAATCCCTTGATGAGCGTTGCAATCGCTGCTCCCATCACTGCTCTCTTTCTAAACATCATCTGCGGTGGCATTTGTTAGCAAGGGTCTTGTGTTATTTAGCCTCTGACACACAATCAGCCCTGACCTTTATGTGTTGGGTAACAGATGCATAACACACAGTCACTTTGCTGCAGCCTCCAACACTCTCCCTTTTTTGTATACAGGCACATGCAGGCTTGCTTGCTAATATATGCTTTCGCAAAAATACACTTTTTGCTCTCGTAGGTTTATAATCAGGTGCAATAGTATAGTCTATCCTGCATCACATGTGATGAGTGTCACAATTTATGTGACAAATGATAAGTAACACATTCCAAAGTGAGATGGTGCCAGCAGACTGACATTTCCCCCAAAATAACAGAGACGTCATTTTCTACACCCACCATCTGTCTGTCAAACAGGTCTTTTAAACTGGAGCTTTGGGCAGCTGTGACATAAAGACACGAGAACAATTTTTGTTATTAGTATGTCTGCATCCTCATAATATTTGTTTGAAAAGCTGTGTCGTGGGAGAACATTTCCTAATAATGATACAGTTCAAAACGTGTGATTTGATTTTATGGATGATGCAAACTGTCGCCTGTGTGAAGCAAAACTGATCCATGGAACCTGTTCTTCTGGTGTCATTTGTTCATTTTCAAGCGGGATCCATCACTGCAGAAGCTGCTGTCCTCAGCCGGCTCATTCTGGCTAAATTAACTTATACTCTCATGGCCCAGAGCTCTACACTAACTCCGGTCCAACTCTTAGAAAAAGTCATACAGCTCCGTAATGTGCATTTGCAGTCCTTGGTCCTTTGCACTTCATGTCTATTTTAGCTTCGCAGCATCCTAAAGATAGGCTACTCCTGCCCCTAATGCTTCCCCAGTCCTTGATTTCCTGACTCCCCACAGTTTTAGCCCGGCCTTCAACCTCTCTGCCCTGTCCCCTCTGATCCCAGCATGCCAATAACCATCAGTCATGTCTGTCCGTTGTTCAATATATAGTCCACATTACCTTGCCTCCCAGCCTTGTAAGACGTTATTTGTGACTGCGTACTGTCAAATCCTCCTTACAGTACCTTTCACAGGCATGGCGCTCCTGATAGTGGGTACATGATTTGCACTGTTAGACTGAAATAACTTTGTTGTCGAGGCTTAAGCAACCTTGGAGACATTAATACAACACATGAGTGTCATGCAGCTATTGACTAATATTTCAGCCAGAAATATGGCAATAGTTTCCCTGTAGAGCAGCAAGTTTGAACTGGAATTACAGTGTGTGTGAGAAAATCTTAACTATGACCTCTTGTATGTGAAATTCTGGGCTGTAGTCACTTTGTCTTTTTACACGTAGTTGAAGGTAGTGTATATGTCATTCATGGTCCTCTTATTATATTTGATGCCGGGTCCCTTGTCCGTCATAACGTCCTGTCGCACTGCAGAGATGCTTATTAATTACAAAATCTAAGCCGTGAGAGTGTGTGTGTGTGTGTGTGTCTTTCAAGCCCCGAGCATTTCTCACCCCCTTAAAATACTGTACCCTCATCTCCCCAGCCGCTGCCTTTCACTTTCCAGATTAAAGATGGTTATTTTCACTGTCTTCTTTATTAGACAGTATTTCACCCAGAATGAGCATGGCAAGAGTAGTTTAACAGACTCCAAAAAAAATATTTCTATCGCATCCAGTTCAGTTTAGAATCGCACTTCCCCTTTATTTGTTTTTCATTTCTTTGTGTGGCTCACTTTCTCTTATCTTATCTATGCTTTGTTGTGTCATTCATCTTTGGCTTAGTTCTGTTTGATTTATTTGATCAGTGGCGTTTCACTGCTCTTCTTCAGTTTTTTGGGATAGAAGATAAACTTCTAGTTTTATTTTTGTGGTTTTGTCACAGTCAGCAGATTCTCTGTTCCTGTCTCATTAGTCATTCCTGTCCTATGCATATTTTTCTCAACTTTTTATTTATACAGGAAAAGTTCCAAAAATGTGTTTTATACCGTTTCAGTTGCTCCTACTCCAGCTTCTGTGAGCTGCCTTCTGATGTCCGTCATTGGACTCATTCCCTGGAGCCTTGCACAAGGGCACCTCGGCATTACTAATAGGAGGGAGAGCTCTGCTCATTTTCTTGTTCACTTTTCCCTGAATTTCAGGCTCCGCTATGCTGCTCCAGGCGTTTTCCACGTGCATCACCCTTCTGTGCTCCACGTGCCCTAACCATCACCATCAGCCCACCCCTGACCTCCGCCTCCCCTTCCCCTACCTCCCTGGAGCTTTCTCCTTAACCAACCCATCCTTCTCTTCCCACCCTCCCCTCCCCAGAGATAGCAGATATCCTTCTGTTATTATGTCCTCGTTTCCTTCTCCGTCTGTACCCACCCCCATTCCTTCACCGCCAACATCATTAATGAGGGTGAAAGGGATTGTTGGGGTCGTCCTTCTCCTGTCCTTGGCGTACGTTGTGCTGTACGTCACACTCATGCTTCTGTAATTCCCCTCCCGTCTGTTGCAGCTGACAACTTATACCCATCTAAGACGATCAAGGTATATTTATCTCTCTATTTATTTATTTACTCATCTTGCAGCAGTGACCAATGAGCAATGAGGGACAATTTAGGACCGCTGGATGCTTCCCAAGGCTGAGTGAGCACCGGACATTAGCCAGAACACAAAGTTGAGTCAGTGAAAGGAGGGGGTCTGTGCCGAGGGGTCAGCCTGTACCGGGTCGTCGCTTTTAATGTACCACCAGGACACTGATCTATGTTTGTACTCCAAGTGCAAACTTTGCCTGTGTCACCTCTGCACCCAGTTTGGTTCACGGTGGTGTCATACTGAACACACACCTGCATACACTTATGCACGCATAGGCACGCTCGCTCTGTGTCATCTAAGAATGACTCGGTATATGCCCTGCTCAGTGTGGCGCTGACAACAGTGTCATCACTCTCACGCGCGCACACACACATACACACACTTTAGGAAAGGCACCTATTATTGCTCCACAGTGGCCAACTACAGAGTATACCCGCAAGTGTGAAGCAAGGTGTTTTTGGAAAAAGAGCAAATGGGCTCAACCTGCTCAAGTACACACAACACACATACAGGGTACACACAAGCAAGGCACACACTCGCAATCATACAAGGGCATGCAACTTAGCCATATATAGCAACTGATGTCACAATGTCATACGTCATATTGAGCATTAAGAGCACCTGGCCCACAGTCGGAGGCCTACGTAGGCACACAACTGCACACACATGATCACACGCACTGAAACACACATATGCTGACACGCTAGAACTCACACACACACAAACACACGCAGGAGGCAGGAGCTGGGGACATCCGATTCGCGGGATGCCTTGGAAGATACATGAGCCGGGGGTCTGCTCTCCACCCTCCTACCTGGAGGTGCGTCCCCGACTCCAGCTGAGGGAGAGGGGAGGCAATGGAGGGAGTCGAGGGGTGGGTGGCAACGATGCCTACCTCAGCAGTACAGCAAAATTAAATGGGACAACGATCGAGCCTCAGAGAGGAGAGGTAATGGTGTCATTTGTTATTGGAGATCATCGAGAGAGAGAGAGAGGCATAAAGAAATGAGCGCTGTGCTGTTTCCTCTCACCTGACACAATGGCTGACTGGCCAGTGTGTGTTTGACAGACCGTCATATCCCCAAACGACCTCAGAGGAAGCAGCCACAATATTTCTACTTGTTTTTTTGTCCGTTAGTCACCTATGTCAAACTTTTTTTGAAAAAAAAAATCTGTTACACATTCCCTCTACTCACTGAACCGGATGTATGAGGTTTATCTCATTAGTATTTAGTGAACACTGACGGTGTTTTATTGGTCTGTTAAACACAATGTAATGAGAAGTTGTTTCTTTGCATACATCGGACGCTCTCGGTCAGGGCTGAATACTGCCTTCATGGTTCATTTCTTTGCAGTATTTAGAGCTTTCGTTGCATCTCCAGAGGACTCATTTTGCTCCACTCAGCATGGTCCCAATGTCAACCATCTCCTCCTCAGCAACTGCTAATGTGTTCATACTGGCAGTTGCGTCCTTTGCTGTGCCCTTATCTTTGCAGAAGTTGCT
>NW_007579154.1:132222-142725 GCF_000690725.1 Stegastes partitus
TGGTGCTGTTTTTTGACCAAGAATACATGACACTTGCTGCTAAAGTGGTTTGGTTGAGACGTTTGGTTTGATTGGTTACTCAACTCTATTAATACTCAGTGCTTCTGGTCTTGGTTATATGAGCTCTGGACAGATCATTAGTTGCCACAGACATTGCTGTCGTGGCGGCATGTTGCTAACCAAGCCTAAACTGCTTGTTCAGTCTTTCATCTCAGTAAGGGTCTCCACCTGGCAGCACGTCTATGTACGAGAGCTCATGCACAATACACTTTCTGACATGCATATCTATCGTCTGCCTTATCAGTTCATATATTTTTAAATGGTTCAAATATTAACAACAATTCATTGATCAACAATTAATCATGAGCATTCCTACCTCAAAATATCTGTCCTTTTCATTACTATTATTAGGTATAGATATTGGTACAAAAAAAATAAATAAAAATCTGTCATTGTCTAGGTGAACAGACCAAATCAGGAGAATCTGTGTGGCATCAGTTTGTCTCTTACAGTGACTTCATGTTGCAGTTATACAACATCTGTATTGTTTTCTCGTTGTGTCCTCATTGTTCTTTT
Source organism: Stegastes partitus (assembly GCF_000690725.1). Lineage (NCBI taxonomy): Eukaryota > Metazoa > Chordata > Actinopteri > Pomacentridae > Stegastes > Stegastes partitus. Next base: position 132,799 of record NW_007579154.1, read on the forward strand.
CTTTATAAATACACTGCCCATCTGCTTGTTAGTGTGTTCTGAAGGACACAGAAGGGAAAGTGATTGGGTCTGGGTTAGTGCAGACGAATGAGCCAATCATTCAGGGAGCATTTGGGGTAGCTGCAGACCATGATGTTTCAAATTTCAAAAATACAGTCACGGAGTCCACTGGCTGCAGTTAGGAGATTACAGATGTGTTTGTGCGCGTAGGAGTTGGTGAACCCTCGCACAAAAACTTTGCAACTGGCTTAAACTGGTCAATCTCAAGAGAAGTCTTTTTTTTTTTACTTTTTTTTTTTTTTTTTTTATCTCTGAACGTCCAGTGGTTTCTGGGTTCCCAATGGTTACCAATACTTGAACGATTAATTACTTTTCAATTAGTTTCCATAGTTTGTTTGCATCTGTTCTGTGCAAAATGCATGTGGCTGAATGCTTCATATACACACCGATGGTTTGTTTACCTTAGACAACCGGAGATAACGATGCCTGTCAAACCGTGCGTGTCGTGCTTACGAAGTAGAGAGAACTTCCTCATTCTCGTTGTTTCTCGTGTAGAGCCCCAAAATCTTGCGTTGTCACAGGGGGTTACCCTCAAAACAGGAGTGCCCTCTGGTGGTGTCAGTGTAAACTGCATTTAATTTTCCACCNTTTTTTTTTATCTCTGAATGTCCAGTGGTTTCTGGGTTCCCAATAGTTCCCAATACTTGAACTATTAATTACTTTTCAGTTAGTTTCCATAGTTTGTTCTCATCTGTTCTGTGCAACTAGCCATTCAGTCTATTTCATCTAAAAAGTTCCAGAATATTTATGTGAATGTTGGTCACAGCTGACTCACTAGTGGCTTCACCGTTGCAACAACGAGTGCATAATTTATATTTTTATGTAGCCTGGTGAAATTAACACTGCACAGGACGCAGAAATAGATTTTTCTTTATTCTGGGCAATTTAATTGGAGGTTGCTCAGTGGATAAAATAAATAAATCATCAGCCAAAGAAAGTGTAACATTTAACAAAGCTAGAAGGTAGTCCTTGAAATTCAATGTATGATAGCTGAGGATTCTCTGATCCTAGTCCTGTAACACAGACCAGCTGCACTTTAAACCAAACTGTTAAAGCTACTATGAATTTCTGGTGCGACTTGCTGTGCACTCAAAAGGTCCTCCACATACAACTACACTGGTACACAAGTTTATCTGAGATTGAAAAGCTACATGAGAAACAACAAAAACAACAACATAAAAATAACTGTAGTGGCTCCCCTTCTTCATAACAGAGCACACAAACATAGTATTAGCATCTCCAACATTCTGTATGGAACGTTACAGGTACGAATGGAATTACACACAGTATAAGTTTCCTACCGTAACATCGGCTTTCACAACATTTAATGGACAGCTCTGCAGCTCCTAACAGTCTTCAAGTTTCTAACAACATTAAATCTTAGTCAACAAAACAGCAACACGTACATCCATCAGACCTTTACAAATGCATGTGGCTGAATGCTTCATATACACACCAATGGTTTATTTACCTTAGACAACCGGAGATAACGATGCCTGTCAAACCGTGCCGTGCTTACGAAGTAGAGAGAACTTCCTCATTCTCCTTGTCTTTTGTCTAGAGCCCCAAAATCTTGCGTTGTCACAGGGGGTTACCCTCAAAACAGGAGTGCCCTCTGGTGGTGTCAGTGTAAACTGCATTTAATTTTCCCCCCGGTTACTTTTTTTTTTTTCTGGAGCAAAGTGTTTATTTAATTTTTTTCATTGAAACATATTAAATTATGTGATTTCGATGATAAGCCTTAGATTTGATTAAGTTTTCCAAGGAATAAGCAGTTTAACGAAAGTTGAAGATCCAACGATTTGTTCCGCTTTAACTATTGCTGGGTCTGATGAGTCGTGGAATTTTGGTGTTTTTTTTCGTAAGATGACAGACCTGTCAGTGGGTTTTGGGGTTCAGGGGGTTAAAACCAAGGGGAAAAGACTTGAGTTAGTTGACTTTGTATCAGGGCTGCAAAGTGGCTTGGTGGTTAGCTACATCGTCTCACAGCTAGAAAGATCCTCAGCTCGCGTCCCAATTAGGATGCCTGGAATCTTTCTGCATGGAGTTTGTATGTTCTCCCGGTGGGGTCTCTGACTTCCTCCCACAGCTCAAAAACATGTTGAGGTTAAATGGTGACTACATTGTCCATAGGTGTGAATGTGAGTGTGCTTGGTTGTCTGTCTCTAAGTGTAGCCCTGTGATAGACTGGTGACCTGTCCAGGTGTCCCCTGCCTTCAACCTGAGTCAGTTGGGATAGGCTCCCGCGACCCTAGTGAGGATTAAGCAGTGTATAGGTGATGGATGGATGGATGGATGGATGGATGGATGGATGGACTTGGTATGTAGACTGAGATATTAATCCTACATTTTTGCAGAAAAGATAAAAGTTCAGCACAGCCAAGATCAACAGGGATGTAGATTTTTCACCCCTAATGCTCGTAACTGCTGCGATTTGCGCCACCTTCCACGCCGAGTACATGGGCCTCTGTCACAACCAACTTCACTAATGTCTGACACTGATATATGAAAACCTAATAAAGAAGGCTATCCAAAAAATCCATCCATTGCAAAGTCTGCGCCCAGGCCTTCCTCCTTTGTTGATGAAATCTAATTTAAGGAGGTTCTGAGTTATTTGAGGACAAGATTCCCATTTAATCGATACAAGTTGCGCCTTCTGACACCATAAAGAAAATTGTGCCATAAAACTCTGATGACACCCTGAAATAAATCCTACCCCAAGTCATTTTCTTTACACAGTCAATTAAGCCAGGGAGTCCTCCCTCCAACAGGTTTAACCTCACAAGGTCCTTCCAAGTCATTTGTATAAAAATCCAATCACAGCTGTAATTAGTAGAGTTTACTGGCCATTCTGGAAGCACCACGGTAGATTTGACTTGAGGGAGCCAAATTTAAATCTGATACAAACATCTAAATCAATATGAACCTTTTAGGCAGATTGCAGCTCTTTGAAAAATGCGTGGTACCAATAGAATACATATTATTGAATCAATAAACCATGATATAATTATGAATATTTATAGTGGACAGGACAGGTCAGCCCATTATGGTATCATTAAAACACTGCTGTTCCACTGGTTCAGTGATGGCACAGACATGGTGAGGGTCACCCAGCATGACGTGTGTGGACCAGATGTTGGTGCACCTGTCCAACAGAACACATTTATACACCTGTCATTTTTGGCCCTTGACATGTATCACCATAAAAAACATACACACATACTGTGATGACACACAGCTGCTCATTTCACTGCTCGTGTAACACACATACACACTCTCTCCCTGACTGCTGCATGTACACACACACACACACACACACACACACACACACACCTGTGTGATGGCTGTCATTGCAGCAGTATCTCCATGTCATTTGTCATGATCCCCCCAGCAGCCTCCACCCAGGAGACCATTGACAAGCCAACAAGGCGGTAACTGATGTGTCCATTGTGTTTGTGTAAATCAACCCCCAGAGCTAATTAAATATGGCTACCTGGTCCATTGTGTGGTGGAATAGCACCGTTGTGGTAACAACTGGCCGCTGACAACTGCCAGAAAGACACAAAGACAGAGAAAGGGAGAGATTTGCCTCTTTATGCGGACTGAAGCATCCCATTCTGGCCTTTGGCAGGGAACACAGGGTTGATGCTGGTTAGACAAAATGCCAGGTATGAGTTTTTTTTCCTTCTCTAGCCAAGTGTAATGTACACCTTGATGCCAGAGCAGCTGGAACACTTGAAGATGAATTAGGACTGTTGAGTAGGACTTACATTGTGGAAAATGTTCAGGCACAATTTATATTCATGGGTTGTTTGCAGCGGATACATGAAGCCTGTGCAACATACACGGTGAATTATGTCAACAGGCTTCTACAACAGTGCCTGATGGATTGTTGAAATGCCAGGAAACCCCTCACCTTTGGCATGCTGTTCCCAGCAATTTCTGTAACTTCTTATTGTCAAAATTTATGTCCAACATTTTGCTTGCATCACCCAGTGATTGACCAGGTGAGTGAGAGTAAGAAAGAAGGCTCTAACTCAAGCACTTCTTTTTATTTGCAGCACTATTTCTGTCACTCTTCATGTGCACAACCTGACAATAACAGTAACACTGGGAATGCCTTGTGTCTCCTTGCTATCTCTACACTGGCCAGACATTTGGAACAGATTTAAGCATTTTGTGTTTTGACGCATTATGAGAAAACCTTTGGCTTTAGCCCTATGTGTAAGTTCCCATAATTCCAGTGCTATTTCAGTATAATCAGCTCTTAGAATTGATCATGAACTGCGGTAAATACGTGTTGTCTGAGCAAATCAATGTCTCTCAAGACTGTGGAAATGTGAGTGCTTTGTGTTATTTATCCAACAGTAGGATGTCAGCTTCAAGAACATTTCTGTGAACAGTAGCTTCTTATTTTTTAGACCCTGATCTCACATACAGCCTTGTTACAGATTAAAGGACAAATCCGAACCCTTGACCCCTACAGTGAGGGGATCTGGTAGCTCTGTTATGCTGTGGGGGTTATTTTGCTGCTCACTTGCCCCCTTGGAGGAAAGAATCCCTGCAAATCAGTTGTTCTAAGTCAGGGGTCGGCAACCCATGGCTCTGGAGCCGCATGTGGCTCTTCCATACCTCTGCTGCTTGTGGCTTTGGAAAATAAATAATGAGTATTTTAATTTACATGTATTTTAGTTTTGTTCGCTAGTTTTTAAATGTAATTCTAAATTTGAAGATTTTTGTGAACTTGTAACATTAAAATAAAATGTGTTTATTTATTTTTTGTCATTGAAAATATGCGTCACAACCGCTGATGTGTGACACCCGCTGGCACATGCAGTGTTGCCAACTTGGTGACTTTCTCGCTAAATCTAGCGACTTTTTTTTGTCAAACGCGAAGAGCGACAAATCTAGCAATTCTTTCTGGTGTTATTGGAGACTTTTCTGGTGTTTTGGAAACTCTGACGTGAAAACACGTATTGTTCTACAGTTACTGTCCTCAGCGAGCAGCAGATGCTGCCGTGAGCTCCTCCCGTCCCACAGAGCTCACAGGCGGTCAGGAGTCTGGTCAGCAGTCCCAGCTGCAGTCAGCAAACCAACCAGACGGCATTTTTCCTTTGCTGCAGGTGGATGATATAAGATTGACTTTTTATCTCATATATACAAAGAGGATTCAAATAGACATTGAGTATTTTATTTCAAAGTAACCTTCAACCAGCATCTTTTTTTTTTTTTTTTTGGCGTTCAAAATGTTTTTGTTGCATGCAAAAATGACTGTAGTAGTTCATTGATTTCATAAATGCTACACACTATAGTTTTTATACATAGCATAAAGGTAAAAACGATATATGCCGTGCTATCTTCATTTTAGACGTCAAAAGGATTTTGTGGCTCCCAGTGTTTTCTTTTCCGTGGGAAACGGGTCCAAATGGCTCTTTGCGTGCTTAAGGTTGCCAACCCCTGTTCTAAGTGATCACATTTACTCTGTGAAAATGACCCCATCCGTATGGTGTGAGGGGTCACTAATAATGATATTAATTATACGCTTTGGCCTTCACTTTCACTAGATTTCAAGTGTCACAACACATATAGGAGATTTTGCATGATTGTGTTACATAGGACTCTCCACCAACATCATCCCAACACCAAATAAGTAATGTCTTCTGGAAGAGAGGTGTCACACCTCTATAGGAGAGACACTGACAATTGATGCCCATGTGCATTGGATCTGTTCTGGTTGCAGGCGGTTGCCGAATACCTTTCTAAGACACTTACTGTTGGTATTTCCTTTGCTTGTCCCTCGTCTATAGTTCTAATTTATACAGAAGAATCAGGACACATTTTGTCCAAATGTCAAGAACAGCAAAGAAGCACTTGCAGTTGAGAAAGTTTTATCCTCATTCTAGGAAAATTTGTTGAGCTTTTTTTTCCAGTTTTAAATAAAACCAGTGTGTAAGCTGACTCTCTTGAGGGCATTCTGAATCCACTGCTGGCCTCTGAACAGCACTGTGGGAACTGTTGAGTGTTACACGTTTGAATCGGTGTGTTCAAGAAGGTCTGGAGGTGTGCGTGAGGGTATGTCAATGCCAAGTGTGGAGGGAGTTTGTCGTTGTGACTGTAACTTATGCTGTACAACAAATGCTTCAGCAGCTGAACTCACTGTCCTGACACAACTCGTACAGGATTCCAAACTTTTTTTTTTGGTCGGACCCACCTTATGGAGCTTTTCAGTGCTTTTTCATTTGAGTCCTCCTCTTGCCTTTTGATAACAGAAGTTGTGGCTTTGCAGAAGTCCATATTTAGTATGAAATTGGAAGGGTGATTACCATAGTGTTTACCTATTCTGATAAAACTCATATCCTGAAAAATAATTGCTTCCTGCTGCCCAGCGAAATCAGCTCTTGGCCATTTTAAGCATATCTTGCAGTTAAAAAAAAAAAAAAAAGTATGAAGGTGTTTCTATGAATGTATCCTATTGGACAATATGGACTAATGTGAAGCCATTGCAATATCAAAACTAAATCATTTCACTTCTTATATTTGTATAATGGATCTAACAATAAAGATTAGTGTCATTTGAATTAGACAGCAAAGAACCAGTGTGAAATGAACACTCATTTTAGATCATTCAAACACTGACAAAAGACCTTACTATAGCCTGAGGTCTGTTCAGTGAAATAGATAATACAAATGTAGTGCAATAATAGAGTTACACTTTTTTTTGTTATTATTCAGACTTTAAAGCAGTAGGTTGCACCGTATAATAATGTATAATGACGTGACAAAAACATCTCACTGTCGCCACCATAACATTGCATTGATTGAGCTTGTTCCAAGGATCACAGGGATGCCTAAATTGCGGGTTTAGAGGCGCTGGGCTCTTGTTCGTGTTCCTGAGGTTGGTCTTTAGCAGTCACAGTGGACTCCTGGGCTGCATTGTGCTGCAGAAGAAGGCTGCTGCTGTTGAGGAGTGCTGTTTGCCATGCGGGGTGTTGTTGGTCTACATCATTGTTTTGTGTCAAAATGACATCCACATGAATGTCAGTGCCCAAGGTTTTCCAGCAGAACATTACAATACAACATGATGATCAATGTTGTTCACTTGACTTGTCAGTGGTTTACATGCTGTGGCTGATCGGTGTATGTATGCATCTATGGACTGTCTGGAGGACATCTTGTGTAAGTCCTCTCGTCCGTTTCAAGGTTGATTCAACCCTCTCTGATACGGTTCTGATTCGGCCACTTCAGCTCCCGCACTTTATTCTAATTCTGCCAAGATAGCATTATGATAGCTAATAAGTCTGCTCTCTGTCTCCGCCCTGCGGAAGACTGATGACTGGGAGGCATCTGAGCATGGTAATGGAAATGGAGAGCAGGGAGCCACCATAATCTCTGTGATTAAAGATGAATTTATTCCACCGGGCAACCTGTATGAGAACAAAAGAGCTGCCGTCGCCCCGGGTTTGGTGGAGGGGAAGGAAGAGAGAGATGGAAGGATGGAGGTGAAGAGGAGAAGTGCATAATTCAAATGATAAATTATGTCTGTGGGCCTATTATGACTGAATGGGGGAGGAAGAAAGGTAGGCAGCCAGCTCATTGTTACATGTCACATTAACTGCAGGAACCATGGCAGCTTGTTCACAAATGTGTTTTAAATATCATCTAAACTTCATTTCGCTACGTTGGTCAACACTTACGGGCAGATTGGTTTTAACTCCGTTTATGGTATTAGGCTCTTTATTTCTACAAATGTCTCATGACCTCAGCCAGTGAACTGTTTTCATCGGTGTAGCTCCTTGTCTTCATCACTGTGACACGACTGTTGCTTGGATATTAAAGGCATGAAGTAAACGTGGCTGATGTTGGGTCACGCTGTGTGTCCACTGCGCCACCACCGGACTCTCCCTGAGACGGATGAGGAAGACCAGCAGTCATGCGTGGTCAGAAGTAGCTCCATCATGTCTATAGTTGGGTACGTTTTGGATTACAGCGTGAGAAGCAAGCTTCATGTTATCATCTAAATATGGCTTTGTTTACAGAATAAATAGTCAGCAATGAGGAGAGAAAATACAAAAATGGTGAGGAACCTTGCAGTGCCGTGTTAAACATGAGCTACACACAAGCGGTGTTCGGTTTCCATAAAAACAAAGCGTCACGAGAGCGGCAGGGTCAAACGTCAGCTCAGATTTGTTTTTCAGTGTATTGAGTGATCCTCAGTCAAGGTCTTTTCTTTACTTCAGTGCTACACTTCATATCTACAAAGGCAGCAAGGGTCACACTTTGCCTCATCCATCAAAGCAGCCACCCTGTGTTGGCATATAGGTCTGCAATGCTGCTGCGTTTATTATTTATGAAGCCTCCCAGATGAAAGAGACAGAGATCCATTCAAACTGAAGGAAGGATGAGCTGTCAGACTGGATGGACCAGCAGGGGTGCTTGGCTTAAAGACATAAACAGCAGAGTTAAATGAACTGATGAAGTTGATGAGAACTTTGTGAGCAACTCGTGCGGTTATGCCTTCAAACAATGTCCCTATTAATCATGAAAAAGAGCCGCAAGTGAAGGTAAACAATGCGCACTCTGTGTAAGACTTTCTCAGTTCGATCATGAGCCAAAACGTATTGACTGCCCCCCTGTCTAATACGCTGCTGGTCCCTCACATGCCACCAAAACATCTGTGACTCACCGAGTTCCAGAGAATACAAGACCTCTGAAGGTGCCCTGTATTATCTGGTGCCAAGATGTTCGCAGCAAGCCCATTCATATGGCCATAACAATTTGGCCCTTGTCAAAGTCTCTCCGGTCGTTACACCTGCTCATTTCTCCTGCATCCAACAAGGTAGCCGTCTGTGAACGTCTGTTGTTATCCAGAACTTGGCATTTGACTTTGGGGCTGCACAATGTATCGTTTCAGAATTGATGCTGCAATGTATGAAACACTCCGGCACATAAACTCTCTTTCTACAACTTTGTTTGCTGCTTGACACAAAAAGAAACTGCATGTTTTTTTAAATTTTTTAAAAGTTTTTTTCATGTCTATTCTACAAAAGAAGTCTGTCTGATAGAACAAAACTTACTCTGATGTAAGCGTTCTTGGATATACAGTTTTTTGTTTGTTTATTTGTTTGTTTGAGGTTGTTTAGCAAAATGAGCCATGAACAGGACAGAAACACTAAAAGTGGTGCTACGTCAGTTGTGTGGAAATATTTCAGCAACAGAAAAGTTGATGTCGACCAAAAACAGCTCCTCTCTCTGCAGTGTTTTGCAATCGCTGCCACTACTTGAGGCAGCAGCTCATTTGTTGATTATTTAACTCAGCATCACAAAGCTGTTTGACAAGTGTAAAGTCAGATTTAAGTGTCATCTGAAGCAAAAAAAAAAAAAAAGTGTGCTTCTGATGCCTTTGTCACACCAAGGGTGCAAAAAATTCATTTCATGCCATCATTCTATAATGAAGCAATTTATTTAAGCCATCTGATGATTTATTTATTTATTTTTAAATTCATATTGCAATGAAAAACAAGACTGGCGACGGGTATAATGGGACCCTGCTGTTGACTGTCCCAAATATCTGCTGAAAATAAAAGTCCCATGTGGTCTTCACTTATATAACTTTTTATTAACCTTTGGATCCAAAGCCCTGTGCAATGTGTTTCTCATTTACACACACACTAACCCACGGTGGCAGAGCTTGGGGTTCAGCGCCTTGCCCAGGGATGCTCCGGCACATGGAGGAGCTGGGGATCGAACCATGACTGGTGGACTTCCGGCTGTACCACCTGAACCACAGCAGCCTCGTGCATATTTAAACCAGTCCAGGTCTGAAAGTTGCAGCTTTAATTAGCAGCTGCATTGTGCTTAGCCCTGTAA
>NW_007579154.1:143750-169627 GCF_000690725.1 Stegastes partitus
GCTAAAATTATACAAATTAAACCTCATATGAAAATTATAGGTTTTCAGGCTTTACAGGGTTAAAATGTATCACGGAGTTTATTGGTCATAAATTTGGTTGGTGATTTTGAGTAAATCTGAGTTTCTTTAGCAAACAAGCCTCCCCGTGCAGTTCTGTTAGTTTCTCCTGCTAACATGTAAAATGGAAGCACACCAGAAAAGTCATAGATTACACTTGTCCGTGTGTTTGCATTTGTTGTGTGCGGCTGTAAGCGCTCTACGGTAGGAGCTCTGTGGTCCCTGCTCATGCAGCGCCAGCAGTGTGTCTTGTACCGCTCACTACAGATAATTACCAGGACTTGTCGGTGTCTCACACACAGCTCTGCCTGAAACAGTTTTGGTTTGGTAATGAGTCTCATAAAGCAGACTATTCTTGGTGCAATTCATCAAGGAATATTTCCAGGCCATTGCAGTTTTTTTAGCCCTTTTTTTTGGCTGCGTCGTCCAAAAACTTAATGCGCTGCTATTCGGTTTCGCTCCCACTTCTTCATTCATTGTAGGTTTTTCAAAGAGAAATACACGTTTGAGTGTCAGAAACAGCATTTTAATGCCTGACTCACACACACACACACACACACATATTATACACACACAAATATACCCACACACCTCCACATACACAAAGTAGGTCAGTAGAAGCCAGCGTCATTGGTATGAATCATAACCTACCATCATAGAAATAGGCTCACAGCAGATCAATATAAAGCATGGCAAACGCTAAAGACTGATATGACGCAAGTAAGCTTGATAGCAAGCTATGATCCTTTCATTCACTTTTGATTTCTGTCATGTTTTTTTTTTTTTTTTTAAATCCTGCTGATATTGTTCATGATCTGTTTGAGAATGACTGTGGTCAGAGCTGTAATCATATTTTTCATTTTTATGCATATTATACCCCTTGCGCTGTTTCCTCGCAGCATCGCTTCTTATTAGGACAGTCTAATTTCTGCAGAGCTGTTCTGACCAGCCCTCTGGGGGCGATGGAGCTCACACAGTTCACAAAGGAGCAGGTGGTATTTAATAATTTAAGAAATCGTTATTAAAATCTCTGAAGGAAAATCCTCTTCTCACGTGCTCCATTAAGGAGGTCAGAGGCTGAGCTGCACAGGAGCATCTCAGGAGTTGTCTGACGAGGGATTCTCTGTCCTGCTCTGAGACACTTTAGGAACATTACTGGCGTGCAGCGTGAACTCTTTAAGATCACTGATGACCTCTCTAACCGGCATTATTAAAGTTTTGCAGGCATTAATGATAACTGTTTCTTGTTCGTTTTTAATTTGTCCCTATCTCCTAACATTTACAGTCCTGTACAACTAAACTGCATTCTCATTTATGTTTTGAAAGAAACCTATTTCCTCACTAAAAGATAAGGCTTCCAGTTTGAAGGTGCCACAAAGTGCACATGAGGAGGTGGGAGGAGGGAACGGAGAGCCTGTCAGCAGGAGCGCTATTATCCACACATCCCATTCATTATTCTTATGGTCCGTGTCCACACCCGTCATTCTTGCCCTTCCCATTCATTCTCTGTGTCCGTGTAATGCATTCTGGTAGCATTGCGATGTGTGTTTGAGAGATGGGGCGTCTCGTTGCCCACTCCTCATTTTTAGCAAAGTCTAAATCTAGACGAAGAAATCAGGGTCATACAGCTGCCACTCGATGCCTCTGGAAACTCAAAAAAAACCCCAGAAACTAGCTGCTGTTGATCTAAAATAGAGACAGATACAGCAGCAGCCTGGTTTATTCTCACCTGAAATGTTTTAAGAATCACTTTGTGGTGAACTTTTTCTTTATTAAAAGTGAAAGTTTCTAAACAAGATGCCACGTCGGTCCCGTTTGAATTTCCGGAGCATGCAGCCTATGAGTGAGTCATTCCTACTGTCAGGTGCAGGCAATGTTTGCGTGTTTATAGGAAGGTGTAGCGTGAGTTACTGTTAGAGAGCAACTGCCAATCATCTATTTTTCCTCAAAACATATCTGAAAATGGAGTTTAGTTGTACATGAAGACGATATTTCAGAGCTGGCGCTGCTACTTTTTGCTTATAATCCCAAAAATGTAAAGTATTATATAGATGCCACAATTCTTTTTGCGCAACTCAATGCTTAAGATTCACTGTGCAAAATGTTAAGTGAATGTCCAAAATCACACAGGGAGGATTTTAGTCGGTGCTGCTTGGACTATAGGGAAGACGGTGTTGGAGGTAGATGGGGAATTAACATGAGAAACAGGGAAACACGGTAGCTAGACATAAACAGTGGTTTAGAAATCTGGCGTTTTCTAAATTGCACGTCTTTGTTAGAAAGCTCTGGCAGTAAAGCTGCTGAGGTGAAATGGAAACTGAGAGAGAAAAAGTGAAGCACATGGAAAGTGACATACAGACCCAAAAAGCTGTGGTAGTACAATCCTGGTTGAGGGCGTAAAATACACACTTGTACACACACACACACACACACTAATCCAGCTGTATGTTCAGTAATGAGAAGCGAACAGAAGGGGATGAGAGGATGGAGACAGAGAGAGAGAGAGAGAGAGGGTGAGAGAGGAGGATGTTAAGAGTTTGTGAGGGGTGACTGGATGGACAGAGTGAGGAATGAAGTTCATTACGTAGTGTTGCAATTAGTGCTGGCAGAGACTAAGATTTAAAGAGAAGGATAGAGGGAGGGGCACAGAAAGACTAAATGGGTGTTAAGAAGCACTTTATTCAAAAAATCTTTTAAAGAAGGAACAGACAAGTTGTCTTCTTTATTTTTATTTTTTGGCCCTGACTTTCTGAAAATGCCACTTTTGTCAGCTGCAGTTTGCTAAATATCAGTTTTCGTTGCCATTTGTTGTAGTAGCCGCTGGCGGAAACACAGTTTTCTTTGCGTATAGTTTTAATGGACATCTCAGGGGTTGGAGATATAAAATCTCAGTTCTTCTGTTATGTAGTTTTTTTAAATATTTTCGTACACAACACCTATTCCACAGAGTTTTAGTGGATGTTCAGCCAGTTGTTCAACCAGCACTACACGAAATGTCATAGCTTTATAGACTTGTTTTAGCTGAGCTGGTATTATTTAAATAGCCAATAGGGAGGGCAAAATGGACCTGCTTTGCCCCTGAGGAAATAAAAACTGAAATAGATAGAAAACAGAAAAAGCAACAGACAAAGAATGTGTGTGAAAGAGAGAGAGAAAACCTGCCGATCTATTTATTTACTACAGAGGAAAACAGAGATTGTGAGAGACAAACAGAGAGTAAGAAAATGGGAAAGACAGCAGGAGATAGATGAGATAGAGATTGGACGTAAAAAAAGAGAGAGATAAGAGAGAAAAAGAAGTAAAGCAGGAGAAAACACTAACAGCAATGCTGGGAAGGGAGAGAGAGAGAGTGTGTGTGTGAGAGAGAGAGATCAGGTGTATTGAAAGAGACAACAAAAAGGAATCCTGGATAAAGAGCGAGTTCAGTTCGGAGAGAGAGATCTTGCAAAAGGAGAGAGGGAGAGAGATCCTGTGTGGAGGAAGAGTGAGAGAGCTTGAACAGAGTAGCAGAGAGAGAGAGAGAGAGAGCGAGGCAGGGAGGGAGAGGGCTGAACGGAGGGAAGTCTCAACAGCAGCAGCAGCAGTTTGGCTGTGCGCTCAGTCAGACCGGCTACAGCTGTGGATCTGATACGAGCTCTGTTTCTCTACCAGCCCCAAGAGACTCCCTGAGTCACAGACAGAGAGACAGACACAAAATGAAAGATGGACCAGAAGAAGGAGTGCAAGGAACAAAAGGAGAGACAGCCACAGTGACACCAGAGCAGCAGGAGAGAAACACAGACTGAGGAGAAGCTGAGGGACAAAACCCAGGAGCCAAAACTCTTTGTCGCCGCCGCCGGAGCATTGGGGGCCGACCAGTGACAGCCCGGTCAAGGGGGAGGAGGAGGAGGAGGAGGAGGAGGAGGAGAGGGGAGGGGAGAGCAGAGCGAGGAGGTGGAGGAGGAGGACACAAAGAGGCCTCGGGGGCACGGTGACGGTGCCGACTGTGCCAACTGTGGTGCCGCCTTCGCCCTTTCCGTCTCTGGGGGAGAACGGAGGGGGGAGGACGGCCGACGGTGTGGCAGGACGGGGGAGTGCGGATGGCGGGCGGGCGCGGGGGGGAAGCTGGGGAGGGATGGGGGATGCCCGGCGGGATGTGCCCGTGCCCGTGGGCCGGGGCTCCTGGGCCGACCAGATGAGCGAGATATCGCTGAGTGGGCGAGACAGCCTCCCCCAGGAGGGGGGGAGGAACGCCAGGGTCCGAAGGGCTGTACGCATCTCGTCCCTCGTGGCTCAGGAGGTGAGTGGGGGGGCAGTGTGTGAGTGTGTGAGTGTGTGAATGTGTGTGTGTGTGTGTGATTCCAGGGCAGATTACACGATCAGAAAATGAAAGTGTGAAGGAGGCCTCAGAGTGTGACAAGTGGGAGAAGACTGAGTGTGTGTGTGTGTGTGTGACGGTCGGAGTAATCAGGCAGCTACATGTGCTCTGTATTGCAGATGAGTGTATGAATTTACTTTCATCAGCGGACTGAGCCGTGCTACATGTGACCCTTGACCTCATCACAGTCGGCTGCTTGTCATGTAAATATCGAGGAACTGAGGCTGATTTTATTTTTTTGGATAAGTACATAAGCTACAATTCCTGCTCTCACATGTATCCTTGGTGGCTGTTGCCTCACTGACACTATAATCAGATTCTATACCTCAGCAAACACAGGCTGTTAAGGAATGGTTTATCGTCTCAATAAGCTATAAACACAGAGGCTGTAACTAACAATTGTTTCCTGTCTTAACTAGTTTGTAAAATAGACGATAACCTTGCAATTTTTTTTTTTTTTTCTGACTTGTGAATTCATCCATTTATCGTTTCATCTCTGATAAACACAGAAGAGAGTCTTCCTTTGTGCATACCTGGTAAAACGCTCTTACAGAGTGGATGAAGGACACACTTTTTGTAACATTTCAATTTCCTTTTGCTTCTGACTGCATTGGAACTGCAGGATTCTTAGAAGTTGTTTGAGCATTTCTTTTTCAAAATTATTATAATATACTTAAATGCAGTATTTTAATATTTTGGGGGATATTTAATCTCATTTCATAATTTGTCATAAACCAAGAATTGTTGTGTGTCAGTTCTGCAATGTGACGACAGAACGTGTCTCAGGTAGATTTTTATTGAATGCACTCAGACTGTACTTTATTGACTACAGGTAGTAGAGGTATGCTGCTAGTATTTGTGTATGCTGAGTTCCATCTGAAATATATGTGCTCATAATCAAGTCAGGGAGTGTGTTGAAGAGATACAGCAAAAAATAAAAATAAAAATGACAATGAATATGTACTGTTGCACTGCAGTTATAGCATGATAGAATTATATCATCACACATGAAGCTATAAGATTCTAGAGACAACCAATAACCTGACAGTTTGACATGAGCTGACTCAAAATCTAGTCACCAATTTTAACAAGAAGCACCTTCTGAAAAACTCAGTTATTACAGTAACGTTACAGTCCTCTGGGTATATGTGTGTGTGTGGGGGGAACAACTGGGCTCCCTCGGTGAGCTGAGGTTCCATGTGTTTGGCCTCTGACCAGTGTCATCTGTGGGGACAGACAACACATCTGCACCAAAGCATCGGGGAACATTGGGTCCAAAAGTGCACTGAACCCAACGCTTCCCCTCTGCACTGTTCATTTTCTCCCTCTCCTCTCCTCTCCTCTCCTCTCCTCTCCTCTGACCACAGCAGCTGTAAACCCAGTCTAGGGCAACACTAATAGAACAGTGTGAAGCGGGACACTCCAATTTTAGCAAGGCAATGCAATCAAGTAAACACAGTGTCTCCCAGCTCCACACGTGTTCTCCTTTGGTTCTCCCTGTGTTTCTCTGTGTGTGCGCGCATGAGAGCGAGCGCCAGAGATTGACGTGAGAGCTGGGCTATTGCTGACATTCTTCAAA
The DNA here is from genome assembly GCF_000690725.1 of Stegastes partitus. Classification (NCBI taxonomy): domain Eukaryota; kingdom Metazoa; phylum Chordata; class Actinopteri; family Pomacentridae; genus Stegastes; species Stegastes partitus. Next base: position 149,744 of record NW_007579154.1, read on the forward strand.
TGTTGCCATTTAAGCTTCTCGTTCAGCTGCTCTGTAAACACTGGAGATTTGCCTCTTTTGAGGGAGACAAACAGAGAAGAAAGACGGTGAAAAAGAGGGAGACATGAGGGGTAAAAAATGGAAAGAGAAGAAGGGAAATGCAATATGTAAATGGTCCTGGCTTATCAATATTTCCCTTTCTGTAAAATACTGGCAGATGCTGCTTTGCTGGACCACGCGTATTTACCGCATTAAGAGTGCATATCCCAAATGTCACTCGATTAAAGGGATTGCATTAAGGAAAGTTTCTCTTGGCGAGAGACTTACAAACTTTTAATCACCGCATACATACACTGTTAATATATATGTGTGTTTCTATGTAAGTGTATTTGTGTGCGCTCATGTGCGCATGTGTGTCATCGACAGAGAATGTGCGTGCAGAAACAGATAGTGTGCGATGGGATCCTGGCATACGCCGGTTCATCAATACTTTGTTTATGTAAGGCACAAGTTAAGAATTGGTGGCGTGGACATTGACCACAGCAGCTCAACATCAGCCGACGTAGCCGCATATCAACGGTCAATAACGTGTGCAAACGTCCATCGACTGTGTTGGTTTTAATACTCGGCACAGTGACATGACTTCGTGGTAAAATCGATGATTGGTGCGTTGACATTCAGTTTATTTTATTTATCTTATTTATCTTTGGTTTAACAGGGGCAGTACACAATACATCCGTGTGCCAGATATGTAGTGTCGGGGGCGAGTCATGCTCTAATTTTCAAAGCGAACCATTTCACATTAACTTTGAATAATTGGAATAAGAGGACTGCATCAATTTGAGGATGAATTTTCATGAGGAGTCCCACTGAGCTTGTTAAAATAGTATAATGTCCTACGCGGCTATGGATTGAGCTATAAAAGTAATAAAACCTATAAAAATAGCGCCCATGTTTCCAGATAACCATGAAGATGTTATCATAGTTGTTTGGGTTTGAGGAAAACTATTTATACCAGAAAGCCTGGATGGAGTGTGACATAGATAGAAGTTTAGAAGGCAAGGGGGATCAGATACATTGAACCCCAACCAGTTTCTGGGTTTTTCAGATTAGTTTAATTCAGTAAACTCATTTTTCTTATTGCAATATAAAGTCCTGCACCTCTGTAGAAACAGAGCAAGCATGAAGACAAGCAGGGAGAATTCTAAGATCATGTGTTCTGTACAACATGACACAGTTACGATGCCATGAATCATTAACAAGATTACATTTGGTTCTACAAAAAAACAACTGGAATTCAACATGTACAACATTTTTCCAAGTGTCCACATGTGTTACCAATACTGGGAAGTCTGGTTCAGTTGAAAAGTTCCTGAATATTTATGACAGAACTGGTGGTTGCAGCTGAGTTTCTCTTGACTTCTTAGTTGTGCAAGTGCCATATTTTGTATTTGGTGATTAAAAGAAAAAAAAAAAGACAAATAATGTCGAATAAAATAATGTTGAAGAAAAGTTTGTTCATTTTCCCCAACAAAGCTACATGTCACAAACAATCCATTCACTGACTATCAAATCTGCAGTTTGCTTTTATGGTTTCTAGCTGTGACAAATGATGTATTTGTTGGTGACTTTTTAAACATAGCAAGCCTTTCAAACACACTCGAGGCTTTTAGGGTTCAGAGGGTTAATTTGCATGATAAAATGTCTCATCCAGGTTTGATCAATACCAGCGACTGAAAGGTCAGAATATCTCAGCCTCTGCCTGTTCGATTTTATTGTTCTGTTATTAAAATATGTCTCAGCTCTACATAAATAAAAACAATACCGACTACATAACTAGAGCACACTTTTAAAAATGATAATCCAGTCGATGAGCAGTGTCTGACAGTGTTGAAAACACAGCAACACAATTTCCTCTGTTGGCTTTTACTGAACACGAGCATAACAACATGACAGTACAGACAAAAAGCTCTGCTTTCTTCTCGTAGCTGACAGGATGTTGTTTTCTGACAATAACAGGTAGACAGAGACAAAGACAAAGGAAATGAGGGTGAAGTAGGTGTAGTAATAATAGCTAAGATGATGATAGTAGTGTCTTTTTATAACACATTAACTGTCCAATAGACGGAGCCCAGGCTGTGTTACTGTAACCAGTTGAGCCCTTTCATCGAAGAAAAGTGTGCGTGTGTGTGTGTGTGTGTGTGTGTGTGTCTAGGTGTGTGTGTAGGTGTGTGTGTGTGTGTGTGTGTGTGTGTGTGTGTGTGTTGTGGGGGTTTTTTTGTTGTTGGTTTTGTTTTTTTAACTTTTCTTGTGACTATCCTGAACCTAACCTCACGTGGCTGACAGGGTGTTAACAGTCAGCACACTGCGATGGCAATAAGAGGGTGTGTTTCAGTGGAGATACACTTACCTGTGCAGGAGGATTTTAATGAGGCACACACACACACACACCCAGAGGTGATTCTCATGGGCGACATGCTAGTGCGTGTGTGTGTGTGTGTGTGATAAAGTGGATCCCTGTGTACACACCGTGGTTCACTGAGCTGTAGTCTTACTGTATTTAGACACATGAATAATTTAGAGAACTATTTGCAGGACTGTTTTTCTTTGTCAAGATGAGATGTAATATATTTCCGGAAGAGCAAAAAAAAAAAAAAAGTTCTGTTTTCACACCAGATAAATTTTGTTTTTTTCCTTCATGTCCCAGCTGAAGCAGAGCAAACAACCTCCACACCGGACTGTAGTGAGGTAAAATAAATCAGTAATTGCTTCCAAGACAAATTGCTTTTTTTATTGTCCAGTCCACCTTTTTTTTTTTCTCGCCCATGGGAAAAGTTATGTTGGCGGTCTCCATGAGTGTCTGATCATGGAGAGGGAGAGAGAAAGAAAGGAAGCACAAACAATCCCCATCCATCACCTTTACCGGCAATGCCCTTGAACGCAGCAATCAGTAGGTCTGGACAAATAAATCAGGACTCTCTTCCTTCAGCCTTAAATTGTATCCCCTCACTACATTACACACACACACATGCACACACACCCCACCCATCACTAAAATGCTTCGGTGGGTGGATGATAAAGTATCGCTGCTGGCCATGAGCGAGTCCCAGCTTTCTCTTTCTTTCTCTCCGTCTTGCTCTCTCTGTCAATCTCAGGGCTCTGGTATACTCAATTTGAAATTGAATTTGGCGTGTTCTCAAAGGCTGTCGAATGCAGCGCCGGGCGTAAATGTCAGTGTATTTACTGCTACTGGGGGTGTATTTCTCAATACCAGAGGAGGAGTTTTCAAGTTATGGTGAAAGCAATGATGCCAGAAATAATTTAGGTGGTAAATGTGGCTCTGTGGAAATGTAAAGCTCCAGATACAAGTTGAAGAAAACGGATCGTTTTTACAGCAACAGTCAAGCTAAAGTAAACAAGCAGGGACGTTGCTCATTCGTGCATCGATCTATCTCATTTGGAAATATTTATTCATTCATTTTTTTGGTATTTTACTTATGGACTGTAATTCAGATGAGATCTGCAGGTTTTTATACATGCTAAACTCGATTAGTATTATTTTCTCTTTAATCCAAAAAGCTAAAAAAAAAAAAAAAAAAACACATACAACCAAATACCAGGTGCGAAAAACAGCAATTAAAAAAAGGCTAAGCACAAAAATCATCCGGCTGCTATTTGTTATCGTTCTTCATTGAGTCCAGGTGTGTGCAGCCATGATAAATTTGGTCAATAAATATGATAATCGTCCTCCTCAGTGGTGCATTAACGCCAGTGCTTAGCAGGAACAGAAAATAGTTAAGAGTTAGTGTTCAAATCATGTTGAGAATAAATCTATATACTGTTTAAAAAATAAATAAATAAATATCACCAGGGGTGATCTATGGATTCACTAAGCTGAATGGAAGATGGAGTGTTCATCTTGGTGTCACAATCTTTCCACCCAGTGTAACAGGAACGTAGTACAGTCATGACTCGATGATCGGACCCTTAACAATCCGAAAACCTTGCTATCCAACAGGTTTTTAGGAAAAACCAACAGAACCCATTAAAAACCATAACATACTGACAGCCTTTGATTCCGACTCCGACATGACAGCGTATTATCTGACTGAACAATCCCACAGATTGGTTACGTTCAGACTGCAGGACTTGATGCTCAATTTGGATTTTTTTGTGAAATCCGATTTTTTTTGTGAGTTCGTTCACGTTTCCAATTAAATGCGACTTGTATGTGATCTGCTGTGTGAACTTCATGCGACCCAAAAGTGTCCCACATGCGCAGAAGAGGACACGACGACGTCACACACAGCGAGCGTGCTCAGTGTTTACGGAAGTAAACATGGATGGTGGCGCCACCACTGATGGTGAAAACAGAACTGCGGTGCTATCCTAAACTAGCATCAGCAGCCAAGTTCTACCTTCGCATTCCGGCCACTTCCACCCCGTCGTAGCGCTCCACCAGGGTGGAAGTTTTTTTCTCCATTGTGGTGTAGGATCTGCCAGACTCACAAGGTGACACATCATCTTAAATGTCAATCTGACTTCAACAAAGCAACAACTAGAACAGGGGGAACCAAGAAAGTAGCTCCTTTGCTGTTTGTTCTGTAGTCTGTACGGCAAATTTTACATTGCTGATGGCGATGTTGAAGAGAAAACCGCCGCTCAAAGAAGACATCGAAAGGGCAGGAATGGTGCTGGGTTTTTTTTGTGTGTTCTCCGTGCTTAACCAATCAGCATCAAGCCTCCCCCCTGCAATTTTTCAGGACTGCTCAAAGTATCAACCCGTAAGAAGATCCTTTTTTAAAATTTTTCCTCAACCCTGAAAGTGGTTCTACAGGGGTCCTGCTGTCAGAACATGCTCAGCAGTAAGGGCTGCTCTAAAACAGCCTGCAAGTTTCAGCTATTGATAAATAGTTGCAGGCGATGGAGCCTTAGAGTGCGGTAGATCAAACTGTGTAAAAGTTTTGACAAGTTCTGACTCGAGGGGTTTTCTGTCAGCCACACCTGCCATTTTTTAAATTTGGATTCTGGTTTGGTGAGTGGTTTTTATCTTCACATTTACTCTGGAGCATTCTCATTTAGCTTTTCCTTCTCTTCTCTTATCCGTGGCTCATTTCCCACCCGCTTTAATGTGTCTGGCTATTTTTTTTTTTACTGGTGTGGGGGCGTTTGTGTGTTCTTACATGTGCATACAAGTGTGTGTTTAAGCATGTGGGTGAGCGCCCTTGAGGAAGGCTGTTTTTACTTTTTTTTTTTTGTGTGGTTTTTGTTAGCTCGCTCCAGGGTCCTGCATTCTTGTCCCCATCCCCTCTATCTTAGACCCTCACCGCCCTCCACGTCCAGTCCACGTTGTCTCCACTTTGTGTCTGTCTCTGGAAGCTGATTGGAGGCTTCTTGTATTCCCTGTTGGTGAGTCCGTGGAGCTCCAGGGACTGTGGGTGAGCTGGGAGATGGACGCTTTGAAGCCTAAGGGCAGCTAAGGGCACTTGCTCTACAGATTTTGAAAGACATTCGCCAAAGGGGGGACGCTCTCCTTGTGGTCCGTTGTTTTGTTGTTTGTTTATCATTTTGTGTGCTGTTACTTCTGATTTGCACTTCTCAGTAATTTATTAAATGTCAGATAACCATGCGGGAAAAGAGAGACTGACAAGTAATCCGAAAAGGACCTAGCCCTGTTGGCTGCATTCCAGTTCATTCACTCGTTCGTTCTTTCACTTTGATTACCAGTTACACACACGTAAGTATTTCTGTGAGGTCATACACATGATCAATGCACTACAATAAGTTCATTTACAACACAGTCCATTACATGTAATCACTGGAAATACCACACTCAATGACATGCTAATGGAAACCACTGATGAGAGTGTTTGTCAGGCCATGTCTCCCTAACACATTAATATGGGATGTATCGCCTTGTATTTTCTTCTCTTTCATCACACACCCAATGCAACTGAAATCAAAGCTCACTTCATATCCCGTGAATTTTAATAAAGAAGGAACACGTTAGGGCTTTTGATTTGTGGTGGTTAGTATTTATGAAGCTCTTTTAAAAGACATGAGGCACGTATTCTAAACTATAAATCACTGATAAAAGAACCAATATGACTTTAATGGTTTTCTGACCTTGTCATGCAAAGTAATAGAAATCTTGTGTATTAGAGAAAGAGTGATGTGTGTGTGTGTGTGTGTGTGTGTGTGTGTGTGTAGTTACTATCTTGATAATCAACTTAATATTTTGGTCATGTTTCAGTTTTATTCTCTGATCTTGTGTCATGAGCAGCGTTTGGTTGGCGGCTTCAGAGCAGGTAGTTGAGGTTCTCTGTATCTGTCAGACCCACTGGGCTGTTTAAATGCATTTATTTGAGGCCGGACTGTGCTTTTATTCCTGTGAAGCGTACACTTTAGCTTGGTTTACAAATTCAGAAGACGTTGCCACATTGCGACAAGAGACCCCTCAGTCCACTCCACCTGGACTGCCTGGATGAAGGTAAGCTCAGGTAATTCTTTTCTGTAAAATACAGGATAAAAATAGACAGCTTTCACTGCAGGAACTCTAGACAGGCACAAGGTGGCACAAACATTTACAGGAACGTCCTCTAATCGGCCCTTTGAGCCTTTCTGTCTCCACTGTGATGTGGAATCTGACGACTTCGACTGCAGTCATCCTCCACTGCGCAAAAACAACATGAGCACGAAGGAAAGAGGAGAATTGTTGCTGTTGTTGACGTTAGAAAGAAGAGCTCAATGAGGACATGAGATGGCAGAAAGATGCCACTTGTTGTCCTCTCTGAGTTTAACCGATCAGCATCAAGCCCCGTTCAGCAGTTTTTCAGGGTCTCCAAGAAATACTCACCCTGGAGCAAAACTTTTTTCTCCCTATAAGGTGTTCTACAGGAGGAGGTTCTTGAGGCTTGCAAATTCCTGCAGTGGAAAATGGCTTTTTGATTGTCGTCTTGTGGAGCTTTCTTCTTCGGCCTTGTTCTTGAGTTTCCCTCTCAGCTTGCCTGTGCTCAGTTTCGCTGGGAAAGATTTTAACAACCTTGTCAGTATTTATGTGCACTACAGCTTCTCAGTAATATAGCAAAACATATTGCTGTAAATTGTTATAAATTGTAAGTAAAAGTGGAAGAAATTCTCTCTCTCTCTCTCTCTCTCTCTCTCTATGTATATATTTCATGATATTTGATTCCTATATTTTGTAAATTTTATATGTGACTCTGTATTCAGATTTATATTAAATATTGTGATTATTTTATGGCCCAGCCCGAGCATGCATTCATGTGTTCTGGAATGAGTGTTACATTTATTTGCTAAGGTCCTCTAAAGCGAACATTTTAATCTTGCCCTCTAAATTATATGGATATTCATGATACCCAGACAACATATCCTCCGGTGATCCCCACTTTTTCCTTGTGCTATTTTGAGGCTGACATTTGTGGTTTAGTCATCTGTTGAAAGAATTGCCTTGAAATCCGGTGCGCACATGAACGTCACCGCTCAGTATTTCTTTCTCCTTTAATTTTTCATCGAACAACAACATCAGATAATGAATCTCAATTTCTCAAGTGGCCAACTTTGGTTGATGACCAGATACCTGCAGCATTAATAACTTTCCATCAGCCTCAGCTGGAAGCTACTTCATGCTAATGTCAACACACTGGGGAACCTGGTAAACATCACCTGCTGAAGAGCCGCATGTTAGCATTGTCATTTTAATCATGTTATCATGTTGGTGTTCGCATTTCCTGTAGCCCTGCACACCTTCACGGAGCTACGGCTGCCTGCTCTTGTTTACTGAAAATAGTCTGCAGCTGCAACAGGGGTCGATGACAGCAGCGAAAGTGAACCAGATAGTAAATCTGGCAGACCCAAACAATGAGGACTTGGGTGCTAATTCTCTGTGGGCTGGCCATTGTGTAGGGTCACTTTGTCATTACTCATAGTGCTTAATTTATTATAAGTCACCCTGCTTATACTTGATATGTTTACACTGACAGTAGTTCATGTTGTGCCCCAGTATGTCAGACATCTGCAAAACGCCAATAAAGAGAAATCACACCGGACACCTGATGGAACCAATATTTTGCACGTGTTAATTATGTGACAGGTACCTCAGCTGTGTGTGTGTGTGTGTGTGTGTGTCTGTCTCTCTGAGGTTTCAGGTATGGGATAATGTGCGGGTGTGTGCTTGGTGCCAGCTCAGTGGTGCAGAGCCTCATAGATCTGCTATTTTATTTAGCAGCTCAGTTTGTGTGTGCGTAAACTGACAGCAACTGGTTTCTCACACTCTTATCATCCAAGGCACCCCCTTCACACACAGGAATGGAAGATAGAAGGCGGTGATAGGAACAGGAAGCAGTGCTAAATACATAAACACACACACACACACACACACACACACACACACTGGCGAGTTTGAAGCTGCTACCTACACTTGCATCTTAAGCTTCATTCATTCTCATATTGGTGTCTTTGTGCTTGTGCAGGTGACAGACTCAATGCACAGTACACAGACAGGTTACTCTATACAGTCATTTTCTCTGTTGCTTCCTCATTGAACCCCTCACACCTACACATAATAAAACCCACACACGGAAACACTCCGCACACATGCAATGAAAGCAGCCGAGACCCTCCCTTAGGATCCAATCAATAGTCAGTCTAGCTGCCTCCTACATTGTACTGATGATGACAACTTGTCCTTGGCAACTCTCGCCGTCTCTCCCTCTCTCTCTCTCCATCTCTCCCTCTCTCTCTCACTTACCCACACATCCAGTTACTTGCTGTAATAGACTCTAACTTGTCAAACATCTTCATCGCGGTGCAACTGACTACAAACTGGGAATGAGAACGTGGAGCGTTTTAATAATAACTACACACCAGTCACGACTCCTCTGTCATTACACTGTTTAGAGAGAGAGAGAGAGAGAGAGAGAGAGAGAGGGGGAGTTGGCACTTCCTCTCTGTTATTTTCACACCTCATTTCTCATTCTTTTTCGTCCTCTCTTTGCCCGTCTCTCCTATCACATTTACACCTGGCATTAAAAAATGAAACCTAGAAGAGCCATCTAGATGATGCTCCTGTGTTTCCTGTACACCTGCTATTCATTTTGTGTTGTCATTGTCCCAAACACGTCCCCATTGTATTCAGAAACCGGTTTATGGAATTTGTGCATGTATGGAGGCTTGAAGCCAAAGTTAGCTGTGATTAAGTGATTATCTGCTGTTTTTAACTGATGGGCAGATGTTTTCATTTTTGAACAAGCTGTTAAAATTAAATTTACACCTAGCTATCTGCAGCCAAGATCCCATCACAGTGCAAGTCAGACTGCTCCCAGATGTGGCCTGCTTGATGGGATCTCAACCTGATTGCAGTGCATGCTGTGTATGTAAATTTCTCAGTCGATGAATAAGACACCCAGAGTATGTCGCGCATAAACACCACCTATTTGTTTCTGTGTTTTCCCCAAGATTTGCTGAGTCATATTTTCTCTCCACTCCTGCTGCTTTCCATATTTTTTTTTTTTTACACCTTTTTCATGTCTCAATTCTAAAGACATTTTTCATGGAAAACAGTTTAATGTACAGGACTGTGCAACGGTGTCAGGATGCTTTCAAAAGTAATTCTATAAATACTTTTTTTTTTTTCACAAAGTGCAGTAAAAACAAACCTAATACTTCAAGGAGCTCTTTCCACCGGATATAGACTATATATATAGACTCAATGTCTTCCGTCTAATCATATGTTACCAGATTGACTCCATGATGTTGACATCGGAGCCCTGCGGGGGCCACACCATCTGTTGTAAGACTCCTTGTTCTTCTTGTTGCTGGACATTTTTCCTTATGGCTGGCTGCATGTTTGGGTTCATTTTCATGCTACAGAGTTAACGTGCAACAATCATCCCCGATGGTACTGGGCGATAGATGCAATGTAAACAGGGTCTTAAAACCTTTTCACAGGACAGCAAACGAAAGCCAAAAGTGTGAGTTGTAGAGGGACCCCTCCCAATAAACAAATGCATACAAAGTCAGGTGATTGGTGAAGTCTGCTATTCTCAAGATCAGTTGGTTTCCATGCCTTGATCACAAAAACTCTCACAGGACCTTCGGAGAACCATTACAAAGCTGCAAGGACTTAGGTTCAATGGTTTTAATGTTCATTAAGCCACAATAAAGAAAACCTGTCTTCAATGGGAGACGATTTAGGACTGCTACAAATCTCCCAAAGAGTGGGCGCCTTGGAAAAAAAATCACACAAAGAGGACAAGGTGCAATCCTGAAAGAAGTGACAAAGAAACCATTGGCAACAGCAAAACACCTGCAGGAATCTCGACAAGCTTTGTTCATGTGTCCACTCGAACAAAAACGCTGAATACAAATAGTGTTAATGGAATGACAGCACAGAGGAAATTTGTGCTCTCCAAACACCCCCCAAAAAAACAACAAAAAACATTGTGACATATCTCAACTTTACAAAAGACCACCTTAGTGTCTAAAACAATGCTTTGAGTACAGCTAAGACAAACATTGAACTTTTCGGTAAAAATGTACAACGCTGTGTTTGGATGGAAGCAAAGCACTGCACACCAACATCAAAACCTCAGCCCAAGTGTAAGACTTGGTGGAAGAACCATCATGGTTTGGGGCCACTTTGCTACCTCAGGCTGTTTATGCCTTGCAGTCAGAGAGCGAACAATGAATTCAACTTTGGAAATTCTACAGGAGAATGTTAGGGCAGCGGCCCACAACATGAATCTTAGAAGAGGTTGGGTGATGCAACAAGACAGCGACCCAAAGTAGAATTATAAATCAATCACAGAATGGCTGAAAAAGATTAAAATTCATGCTTTGGAGTGGCCAAGTCAGAGTCCTGACTTTAACTCAATTGAGATGCTGTGGCATGACCTGAAGAGGGCTGCTCAATCCAGACATCCCAGAAATACTGATGAACTGAGACCCTACTGTTGAGATATATGGTCTAACAGTCCTACAAGTTCATCAAATGCAAGAGCTCACTTTGTCAATGTGTTTCATAAAGACGTGAAAAGTACAAAAGTTTGATCTTCTTCTAAATCTTAATTAAAGGCACAGTCTGTCTTAATAAGTGTCACTCAGACGTCATCCACTTTCATGAGTAATCATTGCAGAAAAGTTGGATTCCAAAGCATACACACACTTCTTTTGCAGCTCTCCCTGTGTTCATGGCCCTCACATAATTTGTGTTGTGATCTATTTGAAGGCTATAAAATTAAAATTGAATTGAACTGAAGGACGTCATTGTTCAAAAGGAGGCTCACATTTTGTTTTCAAATTGGCTCTTGCATTACTTTTTTTTTTTGTATTATTGTTTAGATTTTCATTCTGTTGGTTGTGATTTCAAATGAGAAGTTACATCTAAGAAAAACAAACACAAAATGATCTGAGCTGTCTCCAAATGCAGTGATTTAGATCATATATTTGAAGTGGTGCAGCCGGCCCGATTGTCTTATCCTGTCAGACTTTGTAGTATTTTTGTGAAATTGCCAGATTCCCAGATTAGTTTCTGTGGTGCTTTACAGCGTTATTATAACCAACAGAAAATATGTCCGAAGCTACAAATGTAAGAACCACGTTGTACCAAGCCACAAGTGTCTAATTCTGGCTCCCTGGAGCTGATAAAGCCACATTTAATACAGCATTAATTACACCGATGATTCTGTTATGTATGTAAACACTTTGTCAACTGAAGAAACTGTTGTTGTCAGCAAACGGATTAATGTTTAGGAATCTAACATTAAAAGACTGCAGTGCTGTATATTAAGTATATCATGTAGCTCCTCTATTCTTTCCCTCTCTTTGTAACGCTCAGCCTCTGTGAGCTCCACTGACTTTGTTTCTTTATGGAGATGACGTTCTCCTCCTCGTATGTCCCTCCATCCATTTTTTACCCGGCGGCATTAGTGACACAGAGATGATAAAAGGAGAGAAATGATCTCCTTTCCTGCATTTGCAGTCTGATTCATTGCAACTTGGTCGATAGTGTGAGTCTGGCGATGTATTGTGGGAGTCCACGTTCGGACTTTGTTCCTCCTCTCTCTGCCTCCTCCTCATGTTTTCCCCACAGGTCAGTCGCAGGTGTGTGTGTGAGTGAGTTATAGTCAGCGCTGCGAGGCATTACTCCGGTGGGCCAAGTCATCTGTATGCACTCACAGTATCTTTTTACAGTGTCACACACACACACACACACACACAAGACAGACGGAAGCTTCCCCAAAGGAGAGCCACACACACCCAATTAGTGTTTCACTGCACCTCTAAACTCAAACAATTTGCTTGACAGTCCACTGTCATTCCTCTTGTTTTGATACCTGTTAGAGAAAAGTTAGATGCCGGCCAGTGTGCTGAGTTTTTAATGAGCTCTGTGTTTTAGAGATTTGAATCGGTGCTCAGCTCTCTGCAGGTTTCAACTTCTTCTTCTTCTGAGTTTTGCTGTTGCATCATCTCACAGTCAGCAGTTTGTTCTAGCATGAGGCAAGCTCCACGGCTCAGGATACAGGATTTGTGTTTCAGGCACTTACTGTATGTGAGTTAAGTGTAGATCTCGTACCTATTTTGTGCTTCACTGCCTGTAACAAGATAGTAATAGGTCACGCTGACATAGACCCATAAATTAATTGCTTTGAATTCCCTAAGTACAGTCCATTACAACACTCAAATACATTTTTCAAAATTCCTGTGTCCGACTTAGTTTCTTTTTCTGTTGAGTGATAAACAGTATGTTTTACGAAGAACACTGAAGGACAATGAGTTTCTCCAAGCTTTGGCCATGAGGCACATCATCACGTATTTTATTGCAGCATCTCTTGTTCCAGGTTTTCTCTCCGTGTCTGCCAGCAGGTCACTTGTTAACCTGCCATGACGAGAGGGAGATGTCTCCCCTGATAGATGGACACTGGTCTAGAATGAGCTCGGGGCTCCTGGCTTAGAAGTCTGATTAAGAGTTTGGAGTTTTTGCTCCTCTGGGGAGGTTGTTGGCCAAGGTCCCCCGTCGCAAAGGAGCGACGCAACCACAGCCGTTTATCACCCTCAAAGACAAGACTCCGATTGGACGTCGCCGATGCCAGCCGTCCCATGCACATTCATCAAAGCGACAAACAGCTCAAACGTGGGCGGAGCTTTCCATGACTGTGAGTTGCCCCTTAGGATGATACTGAAGCCCATCCAGCTGTGCTAGATGTAAGTCATGAATCAGGGTTGTTATACTGAAAAAAATGTCATAATTTATTCAAAGAAAGGCAATTTATTCAACTTGTTGAAATTTAATGGCTTTACTTTGGCTCTTAGCTCAGTCCAGCTAGTGAAGAAATTGTTCAGCATTATTGGTCGCTGAACACGGAGGAGTGTATATACGTAATCTATAAAACATGATGTCCATCTGGAAATATAACTCATACAGGAAAGACGAGAGCAGCGATTAATATATTTACCTGCATGAATTTTGCCATGTGTGAACCGTTAGCTAAACAATAACTTCATTTTGCGCATTCGTCTCTCCAGTAGAAGGGCTTACAGTTTGAGCTGCACAGAACAGGCAGCTTAACTGAACCCTGCTCATCCACTTTTGTGTTTTAGCTAAGTTATCAACTCGTGGTTACATCACGTAACGAGACACAGTGGAATAGCCAGGAACAAACACTCTGCTAAAAAGCCATCCACCCACCAGCTTCAAATGCCTAACAGCAGATATGTGTCATACCACGACTAAATGTACATCTCTGACTGACACTTCCACAGCGCTACCCTCTCAACAATACCCTCACCTCACTCCAACTTCGTTTTCTGTTTTTTTTGCTGTTGTTTTTTTAGCATGAGGGAACACACACACACACACACACACACACACACACACACTCTCTCTCTCTCTCTCACAATGTTCTATTCCTCCTTATTTGGGCTATTCATCAGAATAATGTGTGAGCAGACCTGACATGAATTACGTGTCGTGAGTGTTCTTCTGCCTGTGATAAAGGATGCCCAGTTTCCTCCCGGGCCATGGAATATGAATATGAATTTGAATGAATCATGGCTTTCCCGTGTCTGTCTGGATGTGTGCGACTGCGAGTTTCCTTGTGCTTGTGCACCTGTGTGCTTGCATGCACATACCCTATACATGTACAAGAGTTCGAGTGAGTGTGTGCGTGTGTGTGTGTGTGTGTGCGTGTGTGTGCGTGTGCGTCAGTGTCATTCAGTGTAGTCCTCCTCTTCTCTTTCAACTGTACTCAGCATGCTAGACACACATATATAATGAAATATTTAGTATTTTATGAACTCTTGCTCCAGAAGTGCCCAGGCTGCTGCATGTTTCCAACAAAGTGTTATTAAAACATTACAATCTGTCAGAAAAATAGTTTTAAAATGCATTTCTGGCGTTATGACACAACCCATCTCCCTAAACACAATGAACAGCATGCAGCAGGTTGTCTTGGCGGCTCTTGCTCGACAACAGTCAAGTCGACTCATTTTTAGAATTCTTACCTTACAACTTGGATGTTTGATATCTCCATACACTTTTTAAGTACATGTACTCTATAATGCATTGCAAACTCCCTGGTGACTGGGCTCCAGTGTGACTGGATGATACGTCATAGATACGATAGCTTCAGGTATGCAAGAAACCCTATTTTCTTTTCCTTATCTGTCTAGCATCTTTACTGCAATGGATTCCTGTACTGCTCTAGCTCTCGTGCAGTATTCCTTTGGAGCTTAAAACAAATATTTATTTTGAGCTTGAAATAAATAAGTAAAAATTTAAACTTGAACTCAGCATTTGGTGCATCAGCTGTGTATCTGCTTCATAAATCTTTGAGTAATTGTGTAAGTGATGAATATGAATTCCTCTGATTGATCATAGGTTTGGCTCTGTACTGCAGCATTTTCTGTCCGGCTCCTGCTGTTTGCCTACTGCTGTCTTTGCTGTCTGTGCTGCAGTGTTTTCATTTTACTTTCTCTGCATGGTGTTGGATCAGACAGAAAATAAGGGAAAGGGTGCACACAGTGTTTTGACTTCATAAATACAGAGTTTGCTCATATAAATATTCACTGATCGGTGAAACATTCAAACCGCTGACATGTGAAGTGAATGACATTGATGCCTTGGTTCCTGTCATTCATGTGGTACCACATATGGGGGGCCAGAGCCCATCCCAGCTGACTTAGTTGTAAGGTTGGTTTTCTCCTCCTGTCCAAGTTGAATTTTTGGCAATTGTCTCGTGTGTGGTTGTTGTTCTCTGAGAAATAGAAAAGTGTGGTCACTCCTGTGTGTGTGTGTGTGTGTGTGTGTGTGTGTGTGTGTGTGTGTGTGTGTGTGTGTGTGTGTGTGTGATCCAGATAATAGCTACATTGTGGAGACGTAAATCTTTTTGCAAAGTCCACATAATGTGAATCATTAAATTTTATGGCGAAGGCAGGGGATTTTTATGTCCGATGAAAAACACACTCACTATGGAAGCAAACAGGCAGCATATCAATGGTACATGTTTGCTCGTATGTGTAAGTACAGTCTTCGGTGTGGTTACATGTTGGTGCATACAAAACAACTTTATGCATTACTGTGTGAGAGCAGGGCAAAAATAATTATTGTTTCGTTTTGTTGCCTGAATGCCTCAAACATCCAATCCAAAATCTGTTCTCCGTCTGTTGTCTGTCAAACAAGCATATGAATGAAAAAAAAAAACAAGAGAGATGTCATTTTGGACGTTTTGCTTATCAATTCTGTGTGTGTTCATGCTAATCTGATGCAGATTTTCTGAGCACATGATGCTTGTGAGACTGATGTAATATTTAAAGATTGCTTTTTAGCACAATTTCTAAGCCTGTAATTAGTATCCTAAGCCTTAACAGGATCACTTGGAGATAAAAAAAAACAGTTGTTCTCCACTAGTGTGTCCATAGAGAGGGTTTATGTTGTAGTACTGTCAGTTTTTGTGTGATACACCTCCCTAATCATCACTGAGGGGTCAGAATAGATGTGGATGTTGAAATAAGGCTTGAAGGACCTGATTTCTTGACATATATTCAGATGAGTGGGAAGCAAAAACCTGGACAAATAATGGCAGACATTGTAAAGCACCATCTCTTTGTGGTCCTCGCTCGCTTACACAAGCAAACAAGTTGTGGTAGTTGAAGGAAAAACCCACAGGCTTCAAAACCGACCATACACTGTGTGGTGGTGACATTATGAGACTTCAGTGTCCACTTTGTCTCTCTTTTCCCTGCAGGGACATTAGAGAGAAAGCATTCTCAGTCGTTATGAAGTCTTTTGACTTGTGTGGAGAGAGCTGTTTGGATTCATATCTGCTCAAGCTGCATATATGTCCCCAGAATCCAGCCAAGCATTAACTTTAATTGAAATTTTAATATTAGATAGGAGAAGAGAACTTAAATGGTGAGCTTGAGGTCAGATTGGGCCACAGGAGCAAACTGCACATGCGGTCACTCATAGTATAGAGCTCATCAGTTTTAACCCAGAGTGGGTTAGTGTGTTTTATCCATGTTGGTCCTCAGCAGCTGTTCAACGGAGACGCGTGTCCTTCACATGCTGCACCTCCTTCAGCACTTGAGAGCATTAAGGAGCGTCTGTTTGCTCGTTTACCTACTGCCAATGATGGATGATTTGGTCCAGGTGCTGCACAGTTCGTCCATCAACATAATGTGTTGTGCTGACACTGACATGACCCGAGGAGGTTGCTTACAAGGTGGTGATCTTATAGACATCATATTAATCGGTGTCCTCTACATAATAATGACTGTTTAAGTTGTCCTTGTGACTGGATCAACCATGGTATGCAATGGTGCATTCTGGATGAATGTTTAGGCTTGTTTCCCATTCACATACTCACGATTTTTCTGGAGCTGTTTTGATACAGCGGTAAAGAAAATCGATGCAGATATTTGGAAAACCTGAAAAGTCACGGCTGTAACTTTTTGTACCTCTAGCACCATCAAGCCAGAGGAAAAAATGCTAATGAGTGCTACTCCTTGTGATGCGTTTCACACCTGCCCCCTGGAAGGTGCTACAGGCAGTTTGGAGGAAAAGACAAATCATTTCCCTGCCGTACAAATTATCAACCACTCACACCAAGCCAGCACACGCTCTCTACCTCAGAAGATTTTTCCCAGAACATAGGTCAAGTTACCCTACGTTCATGTGCCTTGTTTTTAGTTAATCATCTCACATCAAGGGTAGAAGTAACTGTTACTGTTAATATGGGTTTATGAGATTATAAGGGTTTAAAACTAGAAAGACTCCAGGTCAGACTATGAAGACCTTACGATACACCTCTACACACACTAAGTAATTTCTGGACCCAAGCCAGCTGCTGGCCTAGGTAATACTACATCATTATAGTCCCATTCAGCAGAGCCACATATAGCTGAAAGGCCAGCCGACTGGGCTGAAGCATCTCTGAAACTGAAGGGTTTGTGGGATGCCGTCAGTTGGTAATATCGAGTATCTATCGACATGCTCCGAGGAAGAAGCAGCCAAGGTGTTGGGACTGAGCTGAACATCCTCTATAGCTCCAACTTGCAACTTATAGGACTTTAAAGATGTGCTGCTAACATCCTCTTACAGCCCCTTTAAAGGTCTTTCATACCATTAGGGGAGTTGGATCTGCTTCTGCAACACGCAAAGGACAAACGAAGTAATGATTTGACTTGCCAGTGTACTTTCCTCTTATTTATGTATGTAGCGCAGGAAGAGTAAAATCTTAGCACATAAAAAACGGAATATGTCAATATACCCTGCTTGTTTCAGGTTTCCACACTACTACCTCTAAACTTTAACTACTGTGACTATTCATGCAATAAATAAACTGCTTCAGTTTCTAACACCTCTTGATCCTGATCTAGGTTTTGTGAGATGACACACCCGCTGTGCCTGACACCCACAGACCACAACACGTACTGTAGAACCTTTCTCAACCTCTGCAACACTGTCTGCCATGCCTTGTCTCTGTCTAGATGACTACTTCCACAGTGTGAAGTAGGGATGAGAGGAATTCGAGGACTTGATGGTCATTGCGACACCATGAGGGTTTTGTTAAATGCTTTTAATGCTGCAGATAAGGATGCAAGAGAGAAGTAATTTTCTAATTTGATCTCTGACAACATCCCTAATCCAGTATCCCTTTTAGTACTATTGATAGACTTCTAAGTATACCTCGTTAACGTGATAAAAACAAACAAAAATATCCACAATAATGAAAACAACTGACTGAAAATGAGCAGGGTTAAACTTAAATTTAGACTCTAATCTTTACTCACCTGAGCCTACTGCAAATCCACCACAGCTCTCTTGGATACTATAGCTCAACTGGAATCCTTTACCTAACCCTCCATACCACACCTAACAGACTGTATAAGCACATTATAAAATAATTATCCCTTATGTATTATGCATGATCATCAACCCCCTGGCTTGGCTCTGGAGTACAGGCTCCCTCTAAGCATACATGATCTAAAGTACTGAAAAAAGTTTTCTTTCTGTGGTAGATTGGCAGCTTGTCCAGGCTGTCTCCTTGCTGTTCACCCAGTCTGAGTCTACCCCTGTTTTCATTCGTCATTTTAAAAACTTTATACCTCCCTTTGGGGAATCCGTCTTAAGTGCTGTGCCATTAGTCTGATAACTCAAGTGATGCCTCTCAGTTCGCCCTTTTTGAGGGAACAGGTTTGCAATTACTGCACATAGACGTCAGGAGGACATCATGCCAAAAACGCATTTAAATCGTCTGTCATTTACCGAGAACAACCCATCATAGTAGAACAAGCAATTGAGAGAGTTTATACAAATTGAGAGCATGCCCTCTGCTCTGCAAGTGGCCATTAGCTCAGTGTATCACAGCATAGCAGAGGGAAGTCAGGGGGAGCATGTTAAATGACAAGCAAAATGGACCTCCTGAGTACAAATAGACATGTAGGGAAAATGGATGAGCAGAAAGGCAATAAGACAAAGATGGAGAGGAAAAGAGAGCCACCGTGCTGAAAATTCATCAGCCTCCCCAGCCCTCACAGTGATGCATCCACATGCTGTGTTGTGATTTCCTGGCCAGGGAGGGGAGCTGCTGGCTCCCAGATAGAAACAATCCCAGCACAGCTCGCTGTTACATCTAACAGCATCATGCAATGCTTCATTTGGAGACCAAAGCCATTTATCAATGCCTCCATTGATTTGTTGCCCTGTACTAACAAACATCTAGCCCAGGGCAGAGTTTGCAGATGACTCTGTGTCATGAAAAACAGCACTGTGTGTGTGTGTGTGTGTGTGTGTGTGTGTGTGCAAAAGCTCTTTAAATGGAGAGGAGTCCTGTGAACCCACAAGTAAGAAATTAAAGAGGACTTTTTACACACATATGGTTCACACACACACACACACACACACACACACACACACTCATACACACACAGACAAATATATAACATTTTTTCCCCTTATGTCTACTGGCTGTGATGGCAACACGTATTTGACGAGGGGCTTAACTCTAAGAGGTTTACTTCTTAACCCTCAACCTATTTCGTTCCTTCCTTTCTTTCTTTTTTAGCTTTCTTGCTTAGTCAAGTGTCAAGTGTATTCTGTGTGTGTCATCTCACCGTCCTATCCCATGTTCGCCGACTCCTTCTGCCCTCTTTCATCACCTTCCACCCCTCATCTCTTTTCTCTCCCCATTTCTTTCCCCTCTCCATTGTCCTCTCTCCCTCTTTCATCTCTACACCATACCGGCTTCTCTCTCTCTCTCTCCTCCTCTCCAGGTTTAAATTTAGATGGGAGTTTCTCTCCACTGTATCCAGGCAACCTATTCCACATATGTAAAGAAGCAGCAGTGCTCAAGTCCTCCTCTAATTTTCTTCCCTTCCTCTCCTCCT
>NW_007579154.1:169862-172045 GCF_000690725.1 Stegastes partitus
TGTGTGTGTGTGTGGCTCTGGCCCAGAAAACCCAGAGCATTATTTACCCCCGGAGTCACGAGCTGTGCTGAGAGAGAGGGCAGGCAGAGAAAGCTTTGCAGCCAGCCTTTAAAGCAGCTCTCCAGCCTATAGGAGAGCACAGGGATCACCACAACGCCAGGCTGGACCAGCTCTGCAGTCATCCAGGAAACCGATCAGTCAACTCACTGCTCACCAATTAGTCCAGACAGCCAAAAACCACCCAGAAAAACATGTGGGACAAATAATGACTTTGTTTGTAGGGAAGTGATGGGGAGTTGGGAACTTATACACAGCTATCTACTCAGTCACGCTTTTTGTTAATCATTAATTAAGGACTTGAGAAAGGGTATGCATCTGTGTGTGTGTGTGTGTGTGCCCGCAAATGTGTAGTAGTGCAAGGACAGGTGCAGCTCCTATAAGTGGCAGTAGCAGCCCATCAAATCACAGTCAGTTAATTTATCACTAAGCCAGCTGGGTCCTAATTATGAAGCTGCTGCCACTCTCTCCCTGCCTGTCTCTCTCTCTCCCTCTTTCTCTTTGTCCTTATTCCTAACACGCACAATATACAAACAATGTGTTTATGGTAGCCAAACTTGTCACAAAATGACAAATCAGCGATTGATGGGCCCTTGACCTCTCATTTGTATTTTTACTTTCTCCCAAATGACTTACTAACCCACAACTAGCTCTACAAATCCAATGCTTTAAAGTATGAATGGTTAAGCTGTGGTTGGAGGTAGGTCCTGTCAGTCTAACGGAAAAGGGATTTATTACCCGCCTGAGAGGTTCTGCCTGTGTGGCACAACTCTGGGCAAAAACTCGCTCTGCGCCTATTTTTAGGATACTAGCAGAGCATAATGAGCTTGCTGGCCTGAAGGTGCCTGAGCCAACCAGCAGCTTACTGTTCTTGTAACCTTTACCGGCATCGTGTGTTACTCAGCTGAAACGCGCAGCACACATTCCTTCTCACCTGTCACTGTGGTTGTAGTGTGTGCACACGCATACATGTGCAATACACATATACACACATGGACAGGGGGCAGTATGGGTAACTGTCATAGCAATTTCTAGTGGCTGAGAAACTCCCTGGGAGCAACAGCCTACTTCACCGTACACACCATCAAACCCCGTCCACATGAAAACTAGCATCGACCATACATCTTGTATGAATTTTTGCACCCCAGTGTTCCTCTTCAGACTGTGTGGTTTTGTCACATCAGGTGGCGTCTATGCATTCAGCTCCATGTCGGGGCCATCAGAGGCAGTACTGTACAGCCTGGTTGAGAAGGCTGAGCTACTGAACTGGGGCATATTGCGTTAATACTGGGTGCCTTTTCTGCCCCAATAAACAGCCCAGTCTGACAGTGGACAATATCCTCTCATTCTCCAACTAACTGATCTGTCATTGTCTGTCTGGATAACTCTGGTGTTATCAAACTGATATATTGGGGATAACACGAGGGATGATATTAGGGATGTGCATCAGTTGTTTTTCTTCTCTTTTCATGTTTGACTCTTTAGTGTAGATGTTATTCCAGGATCCACACCATGCTCTGTGCTGTTTTAGAGCATTATTAAGAAAACTCCAAGACCTTTTTGAAATTACTTTTTTAAATTATTATTCAATTTATTGTAGGAAATATTTTTCTTCCTTATCACTGTGTAAATGTTGCTTCATGATGCCTGTCATGCACTGCGATCAGCACTACAAACCCAAGGCTTTAAGAGCAAAAAGGTAGTTTGTAATGTGTGCAGACGACAGCAGCACATCACAAAGCACAAGCACCTGAAGAGAAGCACGGGGACTGAAACACAGGCTGTTAAGATTACATGTTAAGCTGCTGCTCTGCACTGCTTAAATCCTGATTTTATGACATCATCATTGTGATAAACTCACCACACACAGAAGGTAAGGTCAACTGCTGTGCCGTGAATGCACCTATATTTTTAATTCATAGACACGACCAAAGTCAGAGAACGATTACACAATGAGAATAAAACTGGTCTGCGCTTGTAAAACATCCATGTCCATGTTGGGCTTTGTTTAACATACAGTCTGAACTTTTTTGCTTTGTTTAGGGGTTCTAATGGGATGTTCTTTTTGGAGTTGCACTGCTGGCTTTAGTAATAAATTCTCTTTATTTAGTTTTATCATGTAGAAA
>NW_007579154.1:172380-184544 GCF_000690725.1 Stegastes partitus
GATAATGGATGGATGGATGTTAGAATTTCATTTTAACTCATCTTCTAATGAAAGAGGCATTTCTTGTGGATAATTAATCTTATATAGTTAACTAATTGTTAAAGTCGTCATCAGATTAATCGACAGAAAAATCGTCGTTAGTGGCAGCCCTGCTTCTCACCTTTATTATGTTAACTTTGGTTGAAGTCTTGTTAGAGGTTTTGATTTAGCTCCAATAATTCTGGATCCAACAGTTTGTAGTGTTGTTGCTCTGGATTACATAATATTTTAAGGTGCGCATCAGCCTCTGTAACACAAAACACCAGCACCTATAACACTACATCTGTATACTGTATATGCATATGAATACCATTATATTTCCTCCCCTCTCCCTCTCTCCCTTTCTCTCCCAGCTCTCTCTGTCTCTCTTTCTCTCTCTCTCTCTCTCTCTTTCTCTCTCTCTCTCTCTCTCTCTTTCTCTCTCTTTCTCTCCCAGCTGTCTCTCTCTCACTCTCTCTCTCTCTCTCTCTCTCTCTCTCTCTCTCTCTCTCTCTCTCCTACTACTCCTTCTTCTCTGATTATCCTCAACAGAGCATCTCATCTCTTTTGTGCGGAGGGTTATTTTTTTTCTCTCAGCGAAACACTTCCCAGCACACGCTTCTTTTCTCACTCTCTCTCTTCTCTCTCTCTCTCTCTCTCTCTCTCTCTCTCTCCATCTATATCTCTTTCTCTGTCCCTCTCTCCTTTCTCTCTACCACTCTCTTTTTCGGAGTAGTAGTAGTAGTAGTAATACCAGCAGCAGCTGAATAGCATCGTGGCTCCATCTACAACTAATGGAGACTGACTCTCCTGTTGCCATCTTCGGTCTCTCTTTTCTCCTTCTGCTCCTTCTCTCGTCTGTTGCATGCTGATTTGTTCAATGATTCGGAGGAGTTAAGAGCCAGGCAGCCGTCAGCCAGAATGCTGTGGGAGTGGGGGGCAGTCGAAGAAACTCATTGAGATGTTGAAGGAAAAAAAAGAAAAGAGTGACGCCGGCGGTGGTTTGATAAGGGACTGTGGGCCAGCTGAGGACTGATCTGAGGGAAGGCGAACAGACTGAAGGCGGTTTGAGGTTCAGTTGCATCAGGGTGGAAGCTGCCGAATAGTTGGATGTTTCACAGGCTGCAGAACTGACGTGTCAACCTCCATTGGTGAGCCTCAGGGTAAAGAATCCTGTGAGGAAGAGAGAAGAATGAAGAAGATGACCTGTACCCAGGAAGCAGGGGGAATGGACTGATCACCCCTCTTTCAAGTGACATCTGACAGGCATGAGACTTAGTCTATGCCACACTACGCCTTCTGGGCTGCCTCCTCACTGTGACCTCCTTGTCATCGTAACACCACATAGTCAAATCTCGGCGTGGGTTCGCACAGCGGTCATTCACGGACGCCCAGGGGGCCGCCCTGACCCCGACCCCTCTGCGGTGAGCTGCCGCTGAGGACCATGGTCCTGCCGTCGCTGCTCAAGCTCCTTAACGTCTTCCTGCGCCAGTCTACCTTCACCAAAGCCGCTGCTGCCGATCACTGTCGCCGCCCTTCCTGCTGCCCGGCTGCTCTAATGCCGCGCCCACCCGGCCTGCCACTCTCTTGCCGCCGCGGGTGGGAGGCGAAAGAGCACCCACAACGTCTGCCCGCCGAAGGGAGAGAGGTGAGACAGACCGGGACCATTGAGATGGAGAGGAGAGATGAGAGAAGGGAGGAGATTGATTGCAGAATTAAGTGTGTGTGTGTTTGCATGAGGAAGTATATGTAAGACTACATAAACTGGAGTGTAGCATGTAGAGGAAGTAGGATAAGGAACTTTTACTGATGCAAGTTTGTAGAGGGAGTAGAAGAATGCTTACATTTTATAGAATCATTGTAGAAACATAAAGTATTTTTTGACCTTAAAGAATCCCTCCTAATGTAAGAACAGAGAATAACGATTGCTGTCTAATAAGTTTCGTCAGCACACTGTTTGAAGCCATTTCAGCCAATTTATGGCTGCTTGGAGCTGTTTTTTTTTTCTGTCTGTGTGAATGTTATATCTATAGTTAGAGGAATATGTTGTAGTATTTCTCACTAGCAAACAAGGCGGGATTCTGGTGCACTGACCTTTTAAATTTTACACCCTGTTCTCTATCACGGTGTAAATTCATACAAACTCTCCGCTAAAGGAGGAGGCAGCCCATCTGTCTCATTTGTGGTAAAGATGGATTGCAGTAAAATTCTTTACAAGAGCACAACCAGGAGGGATTTAAGGTATTTTGAAAAGTGACATATCAGCAGTGTACAGTTGTGTAATAGGAACATTTGACAGTTGGGTCTTCCTTTGCTCAAGCGTTGATATCAGTCCCTTCATGCTGTTGTTGGTTTGTTCTTTCCACTGCAGTGTCTTCGGGCTAAACAAAGTCACTGTCTATCATGTCAGGTTAACCAGCTGAACATCGAGGTCCAGTAAAAAGTGAAGCCACTGGCCTACATCTAATGTTTCTAATAAAAAGAGAGTCGTAATTCAGAAGTGAAGTGAACTAATGTGTACTAAAAATGTTGTCACATCTGTGGTGTAAATGCTCATGACAAAGGCTGGACTAAAGACTGTGAAAGTCATCTGCACGTCTGAAGTGTCAGCGTGTCTTCATATTAGCTGAAAAGTTAAACCATAATAAGAAAACAGACTATGAAGCTCATTTTAAACAGAGGAGCATAATAGATCCATCCATTTTGGACTACATGCTTGTCAATGAAAGAGTCCATCACCACATTCATGGCATTTCATATGTTTAGGCAGATGAAAACCATCTTAGCGAAGGTTGTTGTTCTGTCCTTGACCTCTGACCTGCTCAATGTAGTCCTGTAAAGTTAGAACCACATACACTGCCTCCTCAGTGATTAAGAAATAAAAATTATATATATATAAGTTTTTTTTTTGTTACATATTTAGGAGCTTCTTTTGACACTCTGAACTCAAAAACTTGACAGCAGGTTTGAATGTCATATTATCTTTTTTAAAAAATCACAAGAAATGAGCCCTAAGTCAGCTGGGATAAGCTCCAGCCCCCCACGACCCGAGTGAGGATCAAGCAGTTTATAGATGATGGATGGGTGGACAAAAAATTACACCATTTGTCAAGAAATTGTAAAAGACAAAGAATTATCAGATTTTTTTTTTTCTAACTTTTGTTGTGATATATAAATGAGCTCATATTAAGTTAAAATGTGACAGGAGAAAATCAACAAGCCCAGGTACTGCTCTGGGTTCAAAGGGTTAAGTTGACTCAGACACAGTAATCCAGTGCTAACTAGTCTAAATAAATCCTTGGTTGTAATCAAAATCCACTAGTAAATTGTAAATTTTATTTGTTTATTTATTTATTTTTTTTTACCTTTTTTTTTAATTACACCACTTTTGATGCCGTGGCAGCACTGTTACCGTGACAATAAAGCACATTGACTTCACATCTTGGAGCTAATATCCGTGCCTGCCTAATAATCAAGTGCATTCATCAAAAACTAAAGTTAAATTGGATTTCAAGTTGCACCCTCAAGCCCAGTAATCAAGCCAGCGGCTTATTATTTCGTCTCATTTGCCATCCATACTACATGTATGTTGCTAATGAGCGTACTGAAGCTCACTGACCACAAACATGTTAATCGCATACATTGTACACAGACTCACAGGAACACAAGCAACAAATTGAGGTTAGATGTTTATGTCACTCAAATACATCCAGTAGTCACAGATCAATGGTCACCCAGGCAGCACATTTTCACCTACTCTGCAGAGCATGTAGTCGTGATACAGACTGGCAGTCAGATATCCAATTTTGGCTCAGTCTCTTTCTCGCTTTCTCTCTTCCTCCTACACAGCTTTCAGACAGGCCCTGTTTGACACCTGAAAGCACCCTTAGTTTTAAATGTACCTGCTGCCAGTGTTAAAAGTTATGCAAGAGTTTGGCAAACCCAGAAATAGGACACAGCCGTGGATCCGCATTACATGAGATGTGAGCGTGTGTGTTTTTTGAAGCAATTAAAGAGAAAATCCGCCCGCACAAATCTATCGTTGACCATATATGGGTGTCCTGTGCCGGAGTGCCAGCAGTTAATAACTAGAAACTGTCTCCATGTTATAAGTCTTTGAGACAGCTGCCCTCTTGAAAAAGTCTTTGTCAAGTTTCAATGACAGGGTCTGTGGTTTTCCTTAAGCTTTACTTGTTTTACCTTTGTTATAAAAAAATTCATGTCCATATGTCATATTGCGTATGTTGTAGTGCCGAGGTAGCAGAAACAGTTTTGATCTCAGTTGCCCTCAAATTGACTCACTTCAGTCCACAGGAGATGTGATTGTTTTGCACCTTCATTATATAGTTGATTTTTGCAAAGAAGATAATAGAAGCAAGATTAAAAGCTGTGATCACAAAAGCCATTACTGTGCATTCACACTGAGCAGAAAGGAAAAGTCACATAGACTCCATTCACTTCGGAAAAAGCTGAGCAACCTGGGAAACCTCCGACAGTTCAGATGACGCCTGCTCAGAATTTCGACAAGGTTGCAAAGAAAACCTCGTTGAACGCTTTTGTTTCACAGAGATCATCTATAGGAAATACAGTACAATGGATGACAACTATTTAAAGCGACATCATTCAACAAGTTTTAGTTGAAAGTAGAGCTGGTCCGAACAGCAATTTCTGTTCTCCAGATATTCGGCCCAATTAGTGACGAATATCCCAAATATTTGGGGTGTGGGGGGCCGCATGGTGGTGGAGGGTGGGTATTCGTTCCAGCGCGGGGGGGGTCCAACAGGCTGGAAGTGGGCTACTAAGACCAGTACCATTTCTGTGGCGACGGGGTGGGGGGGTAACATTAAGTCCGACGGGAAAGGAGGGAGCAGGCATTTCTGCCATCAGTGGTCACAGTACTGTATCTGCCATCAGTGGCGGTGCTGGGGGATATCCCGATTCTGGCGCAGCTAACGAATAGTCGGCTATTTGACTATTGGGGTCCAGCCCTAGTTGAAAGATGGAACAAACTTATCAAAACAAGGCTTTGAGAATGACTACAGGTATATATGAGGTCAGTGAAAAGAGTTACGTTCTAACAATTCAGGTGAATTAAGTCAAATTAAAAGTAGTTGACTGTTCAAAGCTTTGCAGCTTTAGACCCAAAGGTACAGTCAGTGTCTCATACTGATCACAGTCTACCTCAAAAGAGTCACCAGCATGAACATACAGGGTGTACACTGCTTGGTATTTATTGTAAAATGAAACAATTTTGCATGGCCCCAACTCTCAAAGCTATAACAGCACACTGAGACTGGGATAGAATAGATACAATTCTTCATCGCACAAAACGAGAGTGACAAACACTTAACAGTCCCAGTACAGGCACTGCTCTCCCACACACACACACACACAGACACTCTCCAACCAAATGAGACAAAGAAATTGCTGATTGCTAAAGCAGGACAAAGGGGACGGGAAGATGGAGGGAGAGATGCAGGGATGCCAAGGGAGCGTGAAGAACTGTAACTGTGGCAATCCCTTACTCCCACACGTGTTGTACTGTACAACATGCCTGGAGCAATTTGCAAAGAGCCACTATTCTCCCTGACAGCTCTGAATTGTGTATGTGAGTGTGCACATTCAGTAGCCATCGGAGAAGCCCCAGGATCAAATGTTGCCCTTCAAGTTGCTGCAGTTCTAATGAAGGATAAATACAGCCACCAATGGGCTGTATGCTTGGTGCGTGTGTGTTGGCTGTTTGCATATGTGTGTGCTTTCCTATACTTCTTGTTTGTTTGGTTTCCTTGCATGTTCTTATATTCTTGAATAGTGTGTGTGTGCGCGTGCGTATGTGTGTGTGTGTGTGTGTGTGCGCATCACGATGAGCTCAGCCTTCACCAAAGTGGAGGTGTTGATAACGACGAGCAAAGCTTCGGGGGGAAAAAAAATAAAAATCACACTGATATCTCCTCGACGTGTTTTCCTGGCTCGACTCGGCTTGGCTCAGCTTGGCTGGGATTAAGAAACCTTCTGAGAAGACTTAATATGCACCCCGCCTCTGTCACCCAACTGTGAGAGCGCTGTATTTTCTGTTGAGAGGAGACAGAACGGAGGGGGTGGCGAGGGGAGAGGGGAAGGAGGGAAGCAGAGGAAGAGAAAGAGATGCTGGGTGCTGCTGGGATTATCAAAAATATGAGTGTCCCACCAAGAGGTATGGCATGAATGTTATCCAACATTGGGCCCTGAAGTCATGGAAGTTGATATTCTACATGTTGGACCAAGCTGTGATGCAGCTATCTGAGCCAGCATGACTGAGCACGCTGTCAGCTATTTGTTGTTCTGTGGTACAGACAATAGCAGGAAATGAAGAATGGACAGAGGAAGAAGCGAGGGGAGGAAGGTGTAGGAGGGTATGTTGGCAGGCAGGTAAAGAGTGAGAAAGATCCAATTTGGTTTCTGAACCATCACAGCCAGTTTGCAGCTGCTCCCTGCATTGTTGTGTAAATTTGGCACATGGATGCCTCCCTGAAATCGCCTCCAAACTGCTCCCCAAACTGTTTTGGTAATTACAATCTTATGCTTCCGTAAAAATGCTCGTTGACATTAAAACGTCCAGGGGTTCGGCTTCCTTTTCGCCTCTTTGTCTTAGACCTGACACCACTACAACCATAGTTGGATCAGAAGAGATTATCTGAAGTGCAACTTTGTCTAGAATGGGACTGGAGCTGAGATGGGGTAAAGTACAGTGACCCAAGCCATTTTTGTATCAAGCTGTCAATTTGTTGATATCGTCTGTAAACTTGGACATTTTAACATGGACTCTGTGGTGATTGACTCACTTTTGGAGCCTCAAGTGGTGAAGGGATCTGCATGTTTTGCAATTTTTGGCACTTTCATCAAGGATTCAATTTACAGCAAGAGCCTACTGCTTGTATGTGGATGGCATAGAGTAAATGAGTAACGTTTGTTGGTTGCAGTCATGTCTCACATAAGACATATACAGTATATAGAAAGTTGACTCAGTATGTGCATATCGAATGTAAAACCATTCTCTGATTCGTCTGTAGCTGGTACCACAAAGTAGCAAAGCCTAAACTGTGAGGACTCCAGTAGATTTCTCAGCTCTGAAATGATTCATCTCACGCCATCTCTGCCATCCTTTAACTCGGCACATGATCTCCTGGATTTGTGAAACTCATTGCTGCCACATGAGTTTTAAGCAGTTAGCAACGCAGTTTCATATCTCAGTGCAGTTTATGTTCCATGAATGCATGAATATAGTCAGACCCATGACAGAGATGCAACTTAAGAAGAGTTCAAGCTACAGGTTAGATGTTCAAATTGCTCCATGAACATTTTTGTCCAAAAGCTGCCTAAATACATGATGATAGGTCTTATGAACCAAACATGCATGAGAATTCAGTACCGTATGGTGATACTAAACACACTATGATCACATTTCAGGTTTGATATCCAGCAGCAGTTAAGAGGAAACAAGAGCATAGTCTGACTTAGATGTAGGCTGCGGGTACAAGCTTACCATTGGCCACATAAGTCACTTGGCTTTTCTCCTTTCCTTCCACTGTCCATGTGTTACCATTTTTTTAAAAATCCACTTCACTATATACAACAGCAACACCAACCTCTGAGCAGCACCTTACCACAGTGAACATTTCAGGTTTTGATGAAGGTTTGGATCATGCAATAAGGAAGCCCGACTAGTTTCTTTTCTCGTGAATTATCTATTTTAATGTAAGTGCTCACCTTCTTGCAAGCAAATATTGCACCATGAAACAGTTCCCTCATCAGACTGTTGCTTGGCACCATCCAAGATGATTGAGATTGGGTTTAAAAAAAAAAATACAAATGAACCAGGGTGTTTTTTCTGAATACAGCAGAATGATAAGCTGCCAGACTATTCTACATACAGTAGTATGACACCAGTCTGGCCATGCAGGGCAAGTGAGAGTACAACCTCTTGGCAGACGCTTGAGCACATAGTGCAGCTTTATGGTCAGTTTTCAAAGTCCGAAGAACCCCATGCCGTGTTACTTAATTAGCAGACATACTGTATACATGTAGCTGTAGCTAATAGTAACCTTATAGAATGCAGTGTGCTACATGAACTCACCTGCTTTTTAGTTCCTGAAACCAGTACCTGAGTTTGGTCTCCAGCTCATCCAACTCCACAATTACAATTCAGTGCCGTTGCCTCTTTTATGTACAAAGCAGTCTTTCAGTTTCTGTGATGTGGTATCTCAGAAAAGCTAAATATGATTTTCCAGGCTCACTTGTACATTCATGCATCCACACAATGTACACTAGAGAAATGTGTGAATCAGTGTGTGTATGGATCAGTGCCAAGTGTTCCTGGGATGTCAGTGACTTGGATAACAATCTATGAATTAGGTTTGTGCTTCGTGAAGCAATGGGCGGTGAGACAAAGAGACAAGCTTTGTACCCATGTAGCAATCCCACAGGAAATGTGGGCGCCAATGTGTGTGTGTGTGTGTGTGTGTGTGTGTGGCAGCTCCTCATGCCTTTGTATTTATGTGCTACAAATGATGTCACAGGTGATCCCTATTTTTCTGCCTCCCTTGATACTACGCACTCACACATACAGTACGAGCAGAACACAACAGAAGTGTTTGTCTGCACACACACACGCACACACAATCTTTCATGTGTGTGTGTTGACATGCACTCTCGCTCACACGCACACTTGATCTTTTTCACTGTGAACTTGTGAACTGAGGCTCATACACACACTCAGTGATTCAGTGTGATAGCTGCACATATGCAAAACAGTTGTGGTTCAACAATGAATTGTACATGATTGCTAGGTCAAGCAGCTCTTATGCAGACAGTGAGTCCATCCATCCATGCAAAGCACTGGACCGAATCTTGTTATCCGCCCCTTCCGCCATCTTCAGCCCTGCTTCTCTCCTTGACCTCTCTGTGGGATGACAGCAAAGAAGGTCACTTGAAAGTCGTGCTGTCTCATAATTCAGCAGCCATGTTCTCCCAGCATGAACTTCTCAGAATAGAACATAATGTATTGCGTCTTACAGTAACAGTCAGGCTAAAGAGTTACTGAACATTTGATTCTGAATGTCAATGTTCATTCTTGACCTTTGGAAGCAGCATGGTGAAGAAAATGAAACTTGTAGAACTTTCAAATGCGTCTTATGGCATTCAGCAGAAACGATCAGCTCAGAGGTCACTACTGTTCAAAACCTGGTCAAAGGTGTTGGTCACTGTCAGCCCTGACTTCAAAATATAAGTTCCTATACAAATAAACTGCATTCTTATTAATATTCTGAAGGAAATTTAGATTCTGCCAGATTACATCTGTTTGTAACAAGTTTCAAATCAACATATTATGTAACATACTTGCCATTTATTTTATTGCTTTACTTTTAACTCACCAAATATAAGATAGGATAAGACTCATCACCTTGGTCACCCAGAAAATGGAGAAGAATCTTTAGACATCATGTAAAACCGTGCTATTTCCCTGTTTTGATGCTTAAACCAAACAGCGAGTGGAAACCGAAAGTTAACAAGTGACAGCAAAACAGAAGAATAATGGTCCATCCATCCACTCGTCAGTCCCCTGAGTGAAAGTTTTGTTCCTGATTTATTCCTCCTAACGTGCACTTTCGAGGTGTTTCAAACTCTTGTCTATCAAAATATGCCAGAGTCTTACCTTTTGGTGAGAAAATAAGTTTCTTCCAAAGTGTAATTGAGAATGCAGTTCAGTTGTGTCAGATTGTAATCTTACAGTGACAGGGCTGGCAGTAAAAGATCATATATAATCCCAAAGGACAGCTTTCATACAACAAGGACAAGGTTAGATTTGCTTGCTGTTAATATCCTTGGATGTTTGACATTCTTTGTACGCATATCCAGCTAAAATAATTATTCCAAGCAGAGAGTTTTTATGCCTTAAAACTAGATTCATCTGAAAGCTCTGGAAGCTTGACAGTGGACTTATTCTGCCCCATAAACATGACTCCCCATAGCTGAACTCAGTGTTACTGCATATCATGCTTTATTTTGAGGAAGATAATTAGGAAATATATAGTGTCTCCATATTTTAAACAAAACAACAGATAGGTTGTGGGTTATAGCATATAATGTATGGCAAAGGATGTGTGATGTTCCTGGACGTGCCTGGCTCTGTTTTTGAAATTTCTATTTATGAAATGGTTTGTTTGTTTGTTTGTTTTTCTGTCCAGGTTTAGGTCATTTAACTATAACGCTTCTGTTTGACTAAGATTTATGTTTTGTAAATGTTAAATTAATATTGATTTTCATGAACTGTCCTTTGAAGAAAAAATGAATTTTTGTCACACTGTCACCTCATAATCTTATTTCAAAAATGCAACTGGGAATGTCAGAATGGATAAGAAATGTAGAAATGATGTGGTGAATTGGCATTTTCATTTCATCCTTGTCATTTAGGACAGATTTCCAGATTAGTATTGGTTTTTAAATTGCTGTGGTGGGAGAAGTAATGCGAATTTTATGGGAAAGTTTATGCATCCTTTGGGCAAATTGCACATTTGTTCTCTTTACGTCTGTTTATCTAGACGTTAAAATAAGATGCCTTTTGAATGAGTCTTTTTCTGTGAAGATTAAATAATGTATGTAAAACCTTAAACGGGTGTTCAGTAAAATTCATATTTCTTAGATGACTTTGCACGTGTCCTGACAGCATGACAAAACATTGCTGTCCTTGGTCTCTTTTGGCAAGACTGACTGACTTTCACTCCTCATTTATCAAGAACCACGGCTCTACTGTACGCAGCGGTGAAAAGCTGAGCAGCGGAAAAGTGCTGGAAACACTAAAAGAACAGAGCACAGTCATGTAAAATGCATGGAAATAAATACTCTGCACATACAGAGAACATACCATGAGCATCCTGCTGAGTGTGTGTCTGCTCCTCTGTGGCTTCACACACCAACATCTTTTATTCAAGTGGCCTGATTCCATAGTTTGAACCTAATGCATGATGGCATCCTCTGATCACATGTAGCTCCCTCTAAAGCCACATGAAGTCCCATCAGGACTGCATGATGTGCACTCTGCAGCCATTGTTGGGTGTTTGAGCCTTTTGTGGCCACAATGTGAAATTTGAGATATTTTTATATTCTGCAAACCTGGGTACTACGGCAACAATGTCTACGGGAAAGCAATGGGGAGCGGGTGTCTCGTGGATGTTTGCTTTCGTCGACACAGATTAAATCCCCTGATGGTTTCCTGTCGAACTGCAGTTTGTGGACTTAAGGCCACTGTATCTCTTGTGTGAATACTACGAGATGAAAGCAGCTGCTCAGACACACACACACACACACACACACACACAGCAAAGAGATTAAAAACTTAAGTGGAGAGTCTCCTTGTGCTTTAGATTAGCACTTAAATGTTTGTGCATTTGAGTGTGTGTGTCCGTGTGTGTGTGTCAGCAGCCCCGCAGCAGTTGCTTGTGTGGTGCTACGTTGCTGCATTTATATATCAAGTCCTGTCTGCGTTCGAGGGAGGGAACGACGGCTAGAGAGGGCGGCGGAAACGGAGGCTGAGAAAGATCAAGACAAAGGGTAAAAAGAGAGACAGAGATGGAGTGAGATAACATCATGGAGGAGATATGGAGACAAAGACGGAGAGAGATGGAGAGAAGAAGATATCCGGGGAGAGAGGGAGCGAGCTACCTAAGCGCTGATGGTGCTGATGAATATTGGAGGAGAAGGCTGCGGAGAGGAGGAGGAGGAGGAGGAGGTGGATGGAGGGAGAGAGATCGGCGCTGAGGAAATCTGCTCCTTTGTTATGTCTTAATGGGAACTGTCAAAGCTGGAGAGAAAAAGGTCAGCGAGGAAGCCAGTCCTGGTGGCAGGCTGATATCAAACTGATACACACAAACACACACACACACAGATGCGAGCATGCATATGCATAATCATCGAACAAATTGCAGCATGCTTGGAACATCCTCATGCATTATATACACTAATACACACATCTGTCTTTAATAGGAGGACATTTGAGAAACAAAGTCTTCTCCTTTGTTGTCACTGGTCTCCAAATACTTTCAAATAAAACACTTTCTACCTAAAGAAGTAATCTAACTTAGTTTTTTTCTGACAAAGGCCATATTTGTGTA
>NW_007579155.1:0-9202 GCF_000690725.1 Stegastes partitus
CTGAAACAGGAAACCTTTAGTCTGATTAAAAACAAGCGTTACCTTGGCGACCTGTTGGGGGTTCCCTCGGCTTTGTTGGGGTCCATCAGTCTCTGCATCTGTTTCTGCAGAGTCATCCTCTCTGCTGCC
Source organism: Stegastes partitus (assembly GCF_000690725.1). Classification (NCBI taxonomy): domain Eukaryota; kingdom Metazoa; phylum Chordata; class Actinopteri; family Pomacentridae; genus Stegastes; species Stegastes partitus. The sequence goes on from NW_007579155.1 coordinate 130, forward strand.
TGTCTGCAAAACAAACACACACATTTATACACATTTATACACACATATAAGACTTTATAATCTTTTACCAAACACTGCTGCAGTGTGTCTATTAGTACATTTGGTTCTGGTGCCGTAAATGATCCAACTCAGTCCAGTGGGAATTCCTTTTGTTTAATCAGTTACCGTAAATTCTGGACTATTGAGCACCTGAATATGAGCTGCAGGTGTCCACGTTGGAACATGAGATATTTACACACAAAGATGTTTTAAACTTTTAATTAAATACGTCGTGGTAACGTACAGAAACACGTAAATGCTTTTTCTGAAGCCGCAGTGTTCAAAGTGTGTGAAAAAAGTAGCGGCTTATAGTCTAGACATTACGGTAATGTTGTTTTGTCTGGTTTTGGATTGAGTCTGTAGAGTTTTATTCATTCTTCATTCATTAACGGAGTCATTAGACGAGCTTTTCTTTGGTTTGTTTGGATTTTATGACTTGTGCAGCGATGGAGCCACAACTGGCTGGAAAATTCTCAGGTTTTATCAAAAACTAGGTGACTGTGACGTGACCGAGTCGTGCGACTCACTCGTTGAGCTGTTTGGTGAGCTTGACGACCTGCGACGCCAGCGACATGCAGGTCTCCACGACGACCAGGTAGCGGGCGCAGGTGGTGTGGCCCTGGCGCTCGGCGCTCTGGGACGGACGCTCGGCCTGCTGGTTCTGCACCGTCACGTTGGAGCCGTACTCCACCAGGGTCTGGACCACAGACATCAGATTAAACACAGCGGGTCAGTCGGTCAGGAAGCAGACGAGAGCGACAACATCCGAGCAGGAAACCAGCCTCACGGAGAAAAGCCTGATTACTGGAGTCAGTCAGGGTTTTAATGGAGAAACAGAACCAAACACTGGACTCAGCAGCAAATTAAACCTCCTGACCGGATCAGAACATCCAGGGAGCAGCTGACAGACTCATCTGGTTTATGAAACTAAAACGGTATCGACTGGTGACGTCTGTTTCTGTGGTGATCTGGGGATGTTCTTGGTGTTTGGGAATATTATCTTGTTGATTGTCTTTTTGTGGAGATTTTGCATCTTTTTTTGTTGTTCTCGCTATTTTTTTAAAAACTTTTTTTTAACTTTTGGGAGGATTTTTTTGCATTTCGAAGTCTTATTGTGGAGATTTCTTTTTGCATCTTTTTTGGTGTTTAATTTTTTGTGATTTTGCACATTTTTAGCTTTTTCCCACAATTGTTTGGACATTCGTTTTACTTTTAGGGGATTTTTTGGTGATTTAACGTCTTATTGGGGTGTTTGTGCTTCTTATTTTTTGTTGATTTTGCATCTTTTTATGGGGACTTTGAATCATTTTCTTCTTTCGACTGAAATAAACAGAACTTTGTGGTGATCTGGAGATCTTTTTTGTGTAGATTTTGTCTCTTCTTGGTGTTTGGGAATATTTTTTGTTGTTGTTGATCTTGTGACTGATTTTGCCTCTTTTTTGTTGTTCTCGCTATTGTTTGGACTTTTTGGGATTTTTTGGTGATTTAAATTCTCATTGGGGTGTTTGAGCATCTTATTTTTGTGCTTTTGCATCTTTTTTTATGAGGATTTTACATCCTTTTCTGTTTCATACTGAAATAAACACAACTTTGTGATGATCTTGTGATGTTTTTGTGTAGATTTTCTCTCTTTTTGGTGTTTGCAAATATTTTTTTTGTGATTTCATCTCTTTTTCTGGGGATTTTGCATCTTTTTTGTCATCACTATTTTTATGCACATTCTTTTTTACTTTTGGGGGGATTTTTTTGCATTTTGAAGTCCTATTGTCATGATTTCTTCTTTGCATCTTTTTTAGTGTTTGTGCATTTTGCCTCTTCTTGTGTTGCTTTCAATCATTTCTGGTGATTTCACCTCTTCTTCTGGGGATTTTGCTTCTTTTTTTGGTGTTCTCACATATTGTTTTAGAGATTCTTTTAACTTATTGTGGCGATTTTCTTCTTCTTGGTGTTTGTACATATTATTATCATTTTAGGTGATTTTGCATCTTTTTCTTCTTTCTACTGAACAAACAGAACATACAGGGACCGCAGCAGCTGCACTGATTCATCTGATTAATAAATAAACTGTTGATGCATCAGAGGAACAACTGAGGAATGAAACACAGAAAGTCAGCTGCTGTTTTTAAATAACCTGCATGTTGGTTGTTGAGATGCCAGAAAGTTTACACTCGACGCTTTGAACAAAAAGCAGAAACGCAGACGACTTCCTGGACATCAGTGAGTCTGGAGTCGACTGATTCTGTCTCTTTCTGCTCCTTATGTCGCTGTTTAGGAACTCTTAGTGTTTGTTTTGAGTCATTTTGTGCATCTTTGCTGTTGTGTTGTTGCCTTTTGCGTCTGTTTGTGTTCGTTTCGTGTCTCTTTTCATCAGTTTTTATCTCTCTCTGGTCATTCTGAGTTTATTCGTCGTCTCATTTTTATTGTTTCTGTGTTTGGTTCTAACTTTCTGTGATCATTTTGTGTCTCTTTGTGTGTCTTTGTAGTCGTTTCGCTCTCTTTTGCTGTTTTGTAGCTCACTGTTTCTGTTAAGTTTGTGCATCTTTTCTGTTGTTTTATTGCTTTTTGCGCCTGTTTGTGTTCGTTTTGTGTCTGTTTTCATCAGTTTTTATCTCTTTTTGTCTTGTCTTCTGTCTTTTATCAGCTATTTTTTTATTGTTTTTTGTAGCTCGTTCTTCTTTGTGTGTCTAAGAGCTGGCTATACTTCTGTTTGCATCGAGTCCCACCTTCAGAGAAAGCTGCAGCTGTTGCTGCGAGGAAGCTCCTTAAATGTACTCGACCCAGTTTGATGTTCTGCTGCCTCAGTTCTGCAGGTTCTACTGAACGCTGAGCTGCAGTGAAGGAACGACTGTAGCAGCGGTGGGCGTTACCTGTATACAGGTGAGGTGTCCGTACTGCGCTGCCACGTGAACCGCCGTGTTTCCGTTCTGGTCGACCTCGTCCAGAGAAATGGCCTGTTCCTGCATGAACTGGAGCAGCCACAGCAGAACCTTCTCCTGCACAGAAACCAACAGAGGAGACGCCTGATCCGTTAAGAGACGCACATTTTAAAGAGCTTCCTTCAACATTCATGGTTGAAAAAAAATCTAAATAATCCTGAAGGACGTTCTTGTGCCAGATATTATTTAGGAAAAAACTAAATGACAGAAGAGGAATAAGATATAAGTACAATACAATACTGAAATAAAATGGTTAAACTAAAATAAGACTCAAGAAAGTAAAGCTGGTGATTATACTGGAGCTAAAAAGTTAAATCAAACACAAACATTCCACATCACGTCGACAACATCGTACATAAAAGTGACATTTTGCACCTGTAAATAAACTATTGCCCCTGAGAAATGAGAATATGACCTGATGAAATACTGCACACGACATATTAAACTGAATGTTTTTGTCCTAAATCAGCTCCGTTACATCAGCAAACATCAGGCCACTAAATTATGAAATAAAACAGCAAAAACTAAGCATTTATTTCAGGTCAGTCTTCAGCGATTTGTGCAACAAAATCCAAAGTATTGAACGTATTTTCTAATATTTTAGAAGCAGAGGGATCATATGCATGAAAGTTGAGCACACTCTTTAAATCTGAGTGTATTCTGAGCACTCAAAGTGAAGCAGCTCATTCACACTGTCTTGTTGAAATTTGGTGCTAATTTCCATTAGCGTGTCTATGGCAATTTCCATTGTATGTTAGCATTATGCTAGTGGACCATGTGCCTTTTATTTCCCACGTTTTGTTACAGTTCTGTTTGAGTTATTAAGGTTTTAAATCCAGCTGGATAAAACAGTAAAATATGTTTTGTGACCGACAGCATGTGATTTAATGTTCTACTGGAGAAATAAACCTGGAAATCTTTGTGTCTCATTTAAAGAACCACCAAACTTACCGATGCTCAGCGAGGGCAGAATCTGACATTTTTCTGATCTAACCACGACTGTAAACCTTCTCTGTAAGTTTCCTCATGAGGAGCTGACAGTGTGTGACCGTGCAGGTGTTGTCCAGGTGTCGGCGTGTTACCTGTCCGTAGCGGGCAGCGTAGTGGATCAGGCTGGGATGCTCTCTGGTGCAGCTCAGCTCGGCTATGGCTTCGGTTTCGCTCACCATCCACCGCACACACTCCAGATGGCCGTTCTGCAACGACAACACACTTGGGTTTCACCACAGAGCAACTAAAACCCGCTTATATCCTCCCAACCACAACCACGAGCTTCGTCTAAACGAGACTCTAAACACATTTATGAGCAGAACATAAAGTCTCCCAACACGTCTCAGTGAGAAGCAGCAGCTCCCGTTAACCTGAGACACCAAACAAGCGTCCTGTCGATAAGAGCCAATCAGGGGTCGGCACACAGCTGCCCAGCTTGTCTCCTGATAACACGCTTCCTGTCTGGCGGCCAATCAGCAGCCTGGTTTCCACAGAACCAGACCGACTTCCTGCTGCCGCTGCCACATTGTCTTATCAACAATCTCAGCTCGCTACGACCTCGACGACCGGCTGCCTCGTCTGGTTTCTGTCTTTCAGGGCTGATGTTTCCATCGGCAAGAGAAAAACGGAGGAAATCTGAAGCAGGATTCACAGTGAATGTACGACTGAAGCTGCATAAAAACGTCTGTTCACACCTTTGTTAGGTTTTAAATGACATAAAGCTGCATCGGTCGGGTTCTCCAAGGCTTTAAAGGTTTGTCTAGAGGTGTGGTTGCTGCCAGGTTCTCCTGCTGCTAGTTCCTGCACACCGAGTTAATTCTGTCACGTGACCCGACGAGCATTGGTCCAACGCATTAATACATAAAGCCAGACATTAAAACTACTCACGACACATTTTTCTCAGGAGTTCATAGAGTCTCTGCAAAACAGGCAGTTGTTTTCAGTGTATTAGTACATTTATATTTTCTCACCAGGTGATTATTCTGCTGTCAAGAGCTCTGATGGCAGCTGGAAACTAAAATAAACTCCTAAACGTTGCATCACTTCGTCTTAATACCGGTTTTAATGGTGTGAATCTAGCTAAATGCGTACTAATAATATAAAACCAGTGACAGCGTGCCTGGCAGCTAGCTAGTCAGCGCTAAAGACAATCAGCTGCACCGTCACGCAGAGACGACGTTACTCAACCTGAGGCGACTGAACTCACCTCCACCTTTAATCACAAACAGCCACAAACGGCTGGTGTTTGCTGCACATTAAATCACTGTAACCTGGTTGTTTTCTGCTTAAAAGGAACGAACAAACAAATATTCATCATATTTACAGCATTTAACAGATGCATGAGGCCACCTGTCTAAGTTTTTAAGCACCGTAAATATATATAAATGACATAATATATATAAATGTGCTTTAATGGCACTCAAACTTCTGGTTTCAGCTATATATATATATATATATATATATATGTCATTTTCAGCTGGTAGTAGCGCTCAGTGTTTGTCTTTTTTGATCGATGCCTTTTTATTTATTTATGTTAAACATCAAACAAAACTAAACATCTCCTGCTATACCGATCACAGCATCAGGTTACACATCTTATGTGATTTGTCTGCAGAGTTTATGCAAATTAATAAAGTTTCTCAGCAGACAAAGTAGGACAGACACGGCAGCCACTGATCATTAAATTTCCCACCAGATCCTTTCAGTCTACGTCTCATCTTGTCCAGATGTTTACGACCCGTAACCTCTTTCACTAAACGACCACATGGTGGACGACATGGAACTTCCACTGTTTGTTTTGCTTTTGTTTTTCTGTCTTTTTTAATCAGTTTTAATCTCTTATTTCATCATTAACATGTCTTCTATCAGCTCTTTTCAGATTATTTTTATCCCTTTAGCAGCCATTTTGCATCATGTGGTCGTTTTCTGTCTCTTCCTGCTCGTTCTACGTCTGTTTCGAGTAGCTTCGTGTGTGTTTGCCGTCGTTTTATACATTTGTACGTGACACAGTGTGAGCAGCAGCACCGACCTTGACGCCGAGGCCGGCCGGCGTGAGCTGCTGGTTGTTGCGTTCGTTCAGGCCGTCCTCCCCCATCAGGGAGGTGAGGTGCTGCAGGCAGTCGGCGTGGCCCTGGGAGGCCGAGATATGGAGCAGGTTGTTCCCGTCGTCGTCCCTGATCAGCTCCAGGTTGTCGGCTGCCAGGTGAGGCTGCAGGAGGAGCAGGAGGAGGAACAGGAGGAGGAGACGAGATTATAGCAGGTAAAACTGACGCCTCACTGAAGGAGGATGAAAATAAAGACGTCATAAGGAGCTACGTCTCTGGTAAAAGTTATAGAGAGGAGGAGGAAGGAGCAGGGGGAGGCGAGGAAAGAAAGAAAAACGTGATGAGGAGGAAACGAAGAATCATAGACAGGAGGAGGAGGAAGAAACAGGTGAAAGAACGAGAGGTTTTGGAGGAGGAGGAGGATGTAGAGAAAGGTGAGGAGCAGGAGGAGGAAGGCTAAGTTTTGGAGAAGGAGGAGGATGAAAAGAAGCAGAAAAAGACGTGGAGGAGGTAACGAGGGAGGAGGAAAAGATGGAAGAGGAGCATGAAGGAGGAGAAAGAAAAGATGGAGGAGGAGATAAGCAGGAAGAGGAGGAGGAGTATGCAGAAGAAAGGAGGAGGAAGGAGAATGAAAAAAGAAGAAAGGGAGCAGGAGGAGCAAAAAAAGGAGGAGGAAGAAGGCTAAGTTTTGGAGAAGGATGAAAAGAAGCAGAAAAACAAAGTAGATGTGGAGGAGGAAAGGAAGGAGGAGGAAAGGAAGGAGGAGGAGACAAGAAGGAAGAGGAGGAGGAGTATGTAGAGGAAAGGAGGAGGAGAAAGAAAAAGAAGAAAAGGAGCAGGAGGAGCAAAAAGAGGAGGAAGAAGTCAAAGAACGGGAGGAAAGACAGAAAAAGAGGAGTAAAAACAAGGGGTTTAGGAGGAGGAGGTGGAGGGAAAGGAGGAGAAAGAAAAAGGAGGTGGATGGAGGATGAAGAGGAGGAGGAGCAAAGGGAGGTGGAAGAAGAGAAGATGGAGGAACATGAGGAGGAGAAATAAAAAGAGGAGGAAAAAAGAACAGCAGGAGAAAATGTTGAAGGAGGAGAAGAAGAGCATGGAGGAGGAGGAGGAAAATGTAGAGGAGGAACTGGATGATGAGGAGAGAAAAAAAAAAGAAATGAGGAGGAACAGGATGAGGAACAAGAGGAGAACAATGTGTTTGGGATTAGGGGAGTAAAAAGAGGAGAAAGAAGGAACAGGAGGAGGTGAAGAGGAGGAGCAACGGCGCTAAACACCCACCAGCAGTGAGATCTGTCCCTCTCTGACGATGTTGATGATGTTCTGGTTCTTCTTGGTCTCCTCGTCCACCTCCCCTCCACCTCCTCCTCCTCCTCCAAACCCCCTTGGTCCTCCTCCACCTCCTCCTCCTCCAGCTCCAGGAGTCCAGGGTTTGGATCCGTCCTGCCTGCCCACGCTGCACCCCGGTAGGGGGAACATCATCCCTGGACCTCCTGGAGGCTCCACGCTGGGCCTCTGGTTCTGGGAGTCTGGGTAGACCCGGGCCGACAGCAGCTTGTCTGGAAGAGAAGAAGAAGAGGAGGAGGTGAGTTTAGCACAAGAGGAGGAGGAGGAGGAGGAGGAGGAGGTTCAGTGTTCCAGAGTTCTTACCGGCGTCGGAGAAGGACGACATGGAGGAGGAGCAGCTGAGGAGGCCCGAGGAGAGCAGCTCCGGCTGGTAGCCTCCTCCTCCTCCTGGGGAGCGGTGCAGGTGATGGAGGTCTGGATCCATGGACTTGGACTTCCTGAGGTCGGACCACTTCACCGGAGACAGAACGCAGTACTGGAGGGACACAGGAACCAGAACTCTGTCAGTCCCATAAACTAAACAACAGGAGCTTCAGAGGAGCACTGTGTTGATCTGGAAGGTTCTGACCCACTGAAGGAACACTTTACATGTCAGGAGACACGCCTCTAGACCTCCTGCAGGAGGGTTCGGACCTCGGTGCTGGACCTCACAGAGCTTAGACTCACCGGTGTCTGGCTGCTGCCTCCTCCCAGACTCAGAGGCTCGCCGTGGGGCAGAGCGGAGCCCTTCAGGCCTCCTCCCCGGTTCCTCTCCAGGGTTCCTCCTCCCAGGTTGCTGCCCGTCACCGAGCGCTTGTCGTGGGGGACTCGGGGCAGCGTGGACATCTGCTGGCTGGACTTGATGTAAGGCACGTCCAGGATCTCGTCCATGTCCAGGTCGTAGTGCTCCAGCTCGCCGAACAGCGCCTGAGGGTTGCCGCCACCGCCGCCGCCTCCGAGCCCCTTGGCCTTCCCCCCGGGCCCGTCCGAGGACGAGTTGGAGGCGTTGGCGGGTTTATCGGAACCGGGGTCATCCTTGCCGCCCTCGGCCGGCTCCCCCAGAACCAGGCCCTGGTTCTGGGCTTTGCCGTCGGAGTCCGAGTCGGTGGTCTCGGGCTGGTGTTTGAGCGGAGAGACTCTCTTCACCGGACGGAACTTGCTGTGGACCTCGGCGAGGCCCGTGGGTTTGATTCCTCCGCCGCCGTGCGACGACACGCCGCGACTCCAGTTGATGGCCGGAGCTGCAGGAAGACGATGGAAACATGAGTCAGCGTTTATCAGTCTGAATACACAAAGTTTGTTCTGTCAAATGATGAAAATGCAGCTTTAAAAAATCCTCTAAAAAATAAAATAAAAATAAAATAAATCAGGCAGCTCTGATTCCTAAGAAACAAAAAACAGTTTAGAAATAAAATGTTGCTAAGTTTTAGAAATGTATTAATAAAAAATGTAAATACAGCAAAAAAAAAAAAAAAACACAAACACAAAACAAAACAAAATTGAGCAATTTTCCAGTCACGTTGTAAAATAATAAAATCTAATTTAGAAACATACAGATGTGTGATGTGGACATTATTTACAGTTTTTTTCAACATTTCCAGTGATTTTATTCTTAATTTCATTTGTCATTTTTCAATCATTAATATACATTATTCTTTAAAATAAAGCAGAAAAATCTAATTTAAAAAAAGCAAATTAAAAAGTTTTTTTCCTCCAGTAAAAATAAATTTTTTTTTTAAAGTT
>NW_007579155.1:9796-18825 GCF_000690725.1 Stegastes partitus
TTGTTGTTGTTGTCGTGGTTACCCGGCCGTTCCTCCGCTGGTCCATCGCTCCTCCTCGATAACTCCGGGATGCTCTTCAGAGACGTGACCGAATACTTCAGGAGGAAGAACAGACAGAACAAAACAAACATTTAGAATAACGGTGGAGCGTCTGTGATTTACATCCAGTAGAACCAGTTTATCTTCACAGTCCAGCCTCCATAAATGAGTCTTTACTGACAGCAGGTCATGAAAACTTCTCACTAACGTCCTGACAGTAAAACATGTGCTACTGACCACCGAGTCGTCGGAGAAGTCGATCTCGTCCAGGTCCAGGTACTCAGGAGCCTCCATGTTCACACCTCATCATCAGACGCACAACCAGCTACACACACAAACACACAAACAGAAACAGAAACAGGTTGACAACGTGCAGCAACATCTGACCGGATCCACGTCTGACTCCTGAAACCAGCGTCTGGTTCAGAGCTCGGCCGGAGTTTTGTTTCTCCGTCTGTTTGTGTTCTGACTCGGTTTGTCAGCAGAAACACTTAAAGTGAATCAGAACCAGACCAACACCTGTTCAGGGATTAAAGGAGCCTAAACCGGCTTCTCAGTGGTTCTGCTGCTCATCAGGAAACTGGAAGCAGCAGCAGCAGCTCACGTCTACGTTCAGGCCGACTCTCCCTCTCAGCAGCTCATTAGCATTAACATTTATTATTATTATTATTTTATGTGGACAATAGCTACAGTTTTACAGTACAGTTTTATTTATTTTTTTTTTTTTAACTCCATTTTTAACAATTGTCTTTTTCTCCATGACTTTACAGGATATTATTTGTAATTTCACAAAAGAGAGAAAATCTGTCAAATAAAAGATTTTTATTTTCTAAAATGAGCTTTTTTTTTTTTTTATCACATAACATCAAATAAAATAATCAGAATTTAACTGATTTAAACAAAAAGTGGTTTAATTTCACAGACAAACGTAAAGAAACTAAGTTTTTTTTTGTAGAAATAACATAATTTACTCTTTTTGTCCTGTTTGTTTTTTTTTATGGTTAAAATGTAAATTAATATTTAAAATATTCTTGTAAAAGAAAGAATAATTGTTTTTCAACATGTTTGATGTGGACTTTATTCACAGTTTGGCCTGTTTTTTTAAAAGTTTTTTTTAATCAGACACAATTTTTAATTTCACAAAAGAGAGAAAATCTGTAAATTAACAGTAATTAGTTTTATTTTATTTTATTTATTATAAACTGTTAAAAATCCTCCATTTTCAGAATAAAACAATAAAAACTTTCTGCTCAGTTCATGGTTTCGGTACTTTTTCTGGCTAAGAGTCCAACAGAACCTGTGAAGTTCTGCAGGATACAGAAACAACAGGAACCCGAGGCCCGTCTGTCCTGCTTCAACCTCCAGAACCGGCGCTGGTATCAAAACAAACTCCGTCACGACGCCGAGCAGCAAACGCTTCCTGTTGCTGCTCTGAGCTCCGGCTGGAGCTGCAGTCGGACCGGCCGGGTTCTACCTGAACTAGAAACACAGCGACGGATAATATCGCCTCCATCAGAACCTTCTGACCCAAACTAAGCGGTTCTGAAGCATCTAATCTGCTCATATTGTGTTTGATTGAGGAAAAAGAAGAAACTGACTAAAGACTGAAACCGTCTGCTGGAAACAACGTCTGTATTTCTGCTGAGTTTGGTTTCTTTCTAATGAATTACAGTTTAAGCTTCTGGACTCCATAGGAAGAGAAAACATAAATAAAATAAAATAAAATAAAATAAAATAAAATAAAATAAAATAAAATATGGTAGAATTCTGTGATGGTTAAAAACCTTAGATTTCAAAAAATAAATAACAAAAAACACAAAATATAAAATAACAGCAAAAAAAAAATTGTTAAATAATGATCAAATTTATAAGAGAATAAAATATCGCACATTAAAAATGCATAATTCAGTTTGAAAATAAAATACAATAGATGAAGATAAAATAAAATAAAATAAAATAAAATTAAATTAAATTAGGTAGAATTCTGTAATGGTTAAAAACCTTATATTAAAAAAAACCAAAACAAAACAAGATATAAAATAATATCAAAAAATATACATTAAAATTACACATTTTAAACGTGGACGTTATTTACAGTTTTTTTTGTAAATGAATTTTACTAAATATTTGCTGCAATTTCACCAAACGGGGAAAATCGGTGAAATAACAAAAATAAAATAATATTTACTAGATTTCAATCATTAATATTCACAGTTTTTATTTTAAATATCTGTAAATAAACACAATCATCTGATTTAAATTATTTAAAGCAAAATAATAATTAAACATAAAAAAACAGATTTTTAATATTGACATTATTCATTATTATTATTATTTTTATGTTATTTTCAGGGGGGGTTTTTTTAATCTGTAATTTAACAACAGGGGAAATTTGCAGAAAAAAAGTAAAAAATAAAAGCAGTCAGATGTTTTTGGGTTAAACATCCTGATTTTAACCACATCTCACATAACTTGCTGCCTGACAGTCTAAATCCTGATCATCGTTTCTTTCTGTTTCTCCAGTTTCTGACTAATAAACGGATAAATGTTGGTGGTTCTTCTAGAACCTAGACCTCCCCTTCAGGCCCGTGGGCAGGTTCTGGGCCTCGGAGGGTTAATCGGCAGCACAGCGAGCGTTCAGGAACATTCCTGGATTAGAAATCAGAGCGGCGGCGGCTCAGAGAGGATCACAGCAGCCTCCAAACACGGAGTGCAGCGCTGCGTCATCAGGTGGTTCACCTACAATCACATCCAGATGTGCTCCGCTCGCTCTGGTTCTGGACCAAATCCCTCAGAACCGGCTTCACGCTCAGCAGCCGACAGGAAAGTCTGGATTTGTGTGGAGATCAGCGGCGTTCAGAGGCGATGAAAACGCCTCAAAGTCCTGCAGCTGGTGGTGAGAACGTCCTTCAAGGCCTTCAAGGACTCTGTCTGTGTCTCCAGCTGCTCAGTGAGCTTCAGGAACGTCTTCAGAGGAGGTTCTGGAGCTCAAACTGTCACTAAGAGGCACTCAGACAGGAGCACTGGAGGTGGAACAGACCTTTAAAACTATAACTATTTAGACTATAAGTGGTGTTTTACATGGAATAAACCCTTAAAACTTTACATATTCGGACTAAAAGTAGGATTTTATGTGGAATAAACCTTTAAAACTACAATTCTTTTGGCCAAATGTAGTATTTGACTTCGACTAAACCTTTAAAACTCCACATATTTTCACTAAAATACTATTTTGAGCAGGAATAAATCTTTAAACCAAGAGGTATTTGGACAAAAACTATTATTTACTTGGAATAAATCTCTAAAAGTAGTACTTTATGTGGAATAAACCCTTAAAATGATCCGTATTTTGAACAAAGACTAGTACTTTAGCTGTAATAAACTCTTAAAACTTTACGTATTTGGACTCTAAGCAGTATTTTAGGTGGCATAAACCTTTCAAACGAGCAGAGCTGCTCTCAGACTGTGTGGGAGAAGCCACCAAACTAAACGGGTCAGAACCAAAACCTCAGATTGCAGCTGTGAGCGGCAGCAGCAGCTCAGTGGTTGTTTATGTGAACAGCTGATGGCTCGGATCCGTCCAGCACATAAAAACAATCAGAACCGAGGCGCTGTTCTGGAGCAGAGTCCAGACCTGAAGTGAAGCTGCCGGTCCGGTTCCATGAAGCAGAACATGTTTCCAGCAGCGAGCTGTTTGTCATAAATAGAAGCGTGAGCAGCGGGTCAGAGGAGGAAGTTCTGTCGGGTCAGAACCGCTGCTAGTTTACAGACGGGACGCTAAACCAGACAGAACCTGGACCGGAACCGGCCTCAGGACAGCTGAAAGTGGAGTTTAGAACCTGGTTCAGCAGCAGCAGGAAGGTTTGGAATGAAAACTACAAAAACATCTGGTTTGACATAATTAACTGTCGTTAAACACGTCGGTAACGACGACGACGTCGCTTTAACGGCAAAAGAAAATATGGACAGTAGTAGTTTGGTAAAAATACATAAAAACATGAAAATAAATAAAAATGAAAAAACACATTTAAAAAGTATTAATAAATAAATAAATAAATAAATAAATAAATAAATAAAATTTAAACATTAAAAAACTTAAAAATAATACAAAATAAATTATTATTATTTTTATTATTTTATTTATTTGTCTTTATATTTCTACTTTTGTGAGCGTTTCCTTTTATGGATTCATCTTTGATTAATGTCGCTTCATATTCACATTATGCTTTATTTTATTTATTCCTCTTTTTATTTCCACTTTTTGTTGTTATTATTTTATTGATTTATTCATTTGGCGCTCTCACCGCTCCATACACGAGATCACTAGAAGAATAAAAAAATAAATAACTAAATAAAAAAAGCAAAGACAGAAGAAATAATTTACATGTTGACTGCAAAAAAAATAAAATAAAATCTACAATTATACAAATAATTTTTTATTATCTTTAATGGTAACAGATTTTTTTGTTTTAGTGTTTAAATCAGCTAAAAATAAATTCATATTTTTAAAGATAAAAATCATTGTTTGAAAGAAAAATTGTGCAAATTAAGAGTTGAATTTGATTTTTTTTTTGTACAGATAAAAGTTGTAAAATCACTAAAAACATTTTTTTTCAAAAACATCAAAACTATGTCCACATTAAAAATCTGTATTTTTTATAAATGATTGTTTGTTCTTTTACAGTGTTTGAGTATAAAATTATACAATTCTGTTGTATTTAAATCGGCTGAAATATCTTTTTTTTTCTCTTTCTTTTTTTTTTTTTTACAGATATTTGTCGTCATTTTAATCATTTTTACTGTTTTTTTCCTACATATTTATTTCTGGACTCCTTTATTCCAGATTCACTGTTTTTTAATGGAACTTTTTTGTTTTTTTTACAGTTTATATATAACATAAATAACCTGGATGTATGTTCTGTCCTGTAACGTCTCTATTTTGACAATAAAAATCATATTTTCGTACTAAATCAGAGCAGATTTACTGGTTTTCTGTCATAAATCACTTTAAACTCAACATCTGAGCAGTTCTGAGGCTTTTGTTCGAACTAAACGAGAATCTGAAGACGTCTGAACTCGTGTTTTTAGTCACTTATTGGACATTTTACAGAACAAACATGGATCTAATTAATCCTTCAAACTACTAACGAATCAGACAATCAGTGAAACTAACAGATCTAAATGAAGAGAAGATGCAGGATCAGGTGATGACAGCAACATCCTGATGTTGGTTTATGATGAAAATGAGGCACGAGATTAGAAGTTCATTTATTTTACTTTAATCAGATTTTCAGTGTGTTTCTCTCAGAAATGTCATTTTCTGCTGATAGTTGTGATAAAATCAGACATTTTGCAGCTTTTTCAGCGACTGTCAGACGGTTTCCTGCCTGATGTCTCGTCTGATTTCTAGAAAATCACATAAACGTTGCCCTAAAATGTAATTTTCGCATTTAAAACACATATTTAACAGCTTTATTAGCTACCGTATGACTGTTTTCTACTAATTAGTCAAGTTTTAAGTGTTCCTCCTACATGTTTAATTATTAGTTTGAACAAATATTTAGCTGTTTGTTCTGTAAAACTTAACAAAAGTGCCGAAAAAATGATCTGATGTCTTTAAATAACTTGTTTTTTTTTTTTAAAACAATCCTTCTGATATTTATCTTTAAATGACACACAACAAAGAAAACCAGCAAATCGCTCTTTTTCAGACGCTGAAACCTGCAAATATTTCACATTTTAACACAGTTTTTGCAATAAAAATATATAAATCACAATATTAATCTGAATATTTTCTCAAATCTTATTTTATTTTCCTTCATCAGCTCGATTTCCTCACGTTTTGCTATTAAAACACTAATTTTGTGGCTAAACGAGTTTATTTATTTATCTAATTTTAGCTTAATTTATATATAAAATCAGATAAACCTTCAATAATCCCACCGTGGGGACATGTGCATTGTTCCAGCAGCAAATATAGGGCAAATAATTAGGAAATCCAGTGCAAAAATTCAATTTAATTAAAAAAACAGGATTTATACGAGCACTAATTATAGATTTTAGTGTGAATAAAAACATTATTTACTTCTAATCTCATCTCATAGTTTCAGACAGACCTACAGCAGCTCATTTTCAGAACAAAAATGAGTAGAAACGTACATTTTTAGGGAGGAAAGCAGGTAAAACCCATTTAAAAGACTATTTAAACGCATTATTTATGAGTTTTGTGCTTATTTTTCTGTGTATACTTGCTGATAATTCTTATCTAGATACAAACAGACCTACAGGAGGTAATAAATTGTGTTTTAATGGGTAGAAAAGTGCGTTTTTCAGGGATGCAGGCTTTGAAAAGTGAATTAAATCCATTTTAAAGCATCATTTACGCGACTTTTCACCTCGTTTCTCTATAATTAGCCAAATTAGTGCAGTTAGAGGAAGAGAACTAGCAGCAGACAGACTTACAGGCGCTGGAAAAGCTCCTAGTTTTCAGTTTTCCAGCAGAAAACCGAGTCTGAGGAGAGAGTTTCGGCCTCGGCTGCTCTCTGACAGCTAATCCGCTCCCGAGCAGCGGGAGGCTAATTAGCTAAAGCTAGCGGGCTAATCTGCGGCTAACGGGGCAGCTAGCAGGCTAACGGACTAGCGGCTAGCGGCTAACGGGTTAGCGGTTGGGAAAAAAGCAGCTCAGGTGGGAATAAGCGGCTCCGGAACCGGGAGTCGCCTTGGTCCCGGACGGTTCTGGCGCTACGGTACCTACGTGGAAGTCCGGCCTGCCGCGGAGGGGGAGAGTCGTGCGGTTCTGGGCTGGTTGGGCTAGCGGAGCCGCTAGCGGGTCGGTTCGGAGGATCCAGCTGTTTTTTTCCTGCTGCTGTCGCCTCGATGTCTTGAGCAGCACAAAGACTTTGACATATGGAGCAGAGAGGGGCGGAGGGAGGAGGCCTCACTCCGGCGGGAAACCGGGGACCGAGAGCCACGGGACGAACCGGACCACGGGTCGAACCGGGCTACAGGTCGAACCGGACCGCAGGACGAACCCGACTACAGGTCGAACCCGACTACAGGTCGAACCGGACCACAGGACGAACCGGGCTCCAGGATTCAAAGCAGCTCACGTTTCCACATGAGAAGTCACGAAATGAGCTAAATAAATAAAAGATAAAAACAACATAAACAAATGTTTACCAGCGATAAACAGATAAATAAACATCATGTTATATAAATACACATAAATAAACAACAAATGTAGAAACTGGATTTAAATCACTTCAGTTTAATCAAAAACAGGTTTTCAGTCGTAATTTGAATTTGTGTTGTTCTGAATTTGTGGGATTCAATTTGATATTAAGGCTAAAATAATTTTATTGTTTTACTTGAAAATTACATTTAAAATAATTGAAATCACATAGTTTGGGTTTATATCGTTTAAACTGAATAATTTATATTAAATATGTGATAGACATAATTTCAGTTCGTATTCTTTCATATGAACAGTTATGAGAGGTAAATAAATTTAAATCAGTTATATAAGTATATATAGTTTATATAAAAACACGTCACAGAGTTTAATTTGTGGCGCTGAAGCCAAATAATGTTTCTGAAACATTCAAATCTGAATCAGTAATATTTTTAATATTAACATCATTGTGATTTGTATTGAAATATTGAATTTAATTAACTTGTATAAGTGTAATAAATAATATATAATACATTTATAACTGAACCACTTGATTTCAATTTAACTGGAATAAAAGAATTAGAGATTTTAATTTAAATCAAATAAATTTTTAAATATTTGTCTTAAAAACTTGAATGTGAATCACAGAATATAAACATTTGACTTGAATTACTGCACCAAAAAAAATCATTTGAATTGAACAATTTGTCGTCGTTGGAGCAAATAATAGTAATTAAAGCATCAATTAATCAAATTAAATGTGAATTTGTAACATTAACTTGATAAACACAGAATTTTTTATCAGATAATTTCAATTGCTGCTGTTTAACCTGATTAATTATGCATTAAAAATATGATTTAAAATGACATTACTTCAGTTTTTCTCCCTGAAGTCGACTAAAGGTTTATTGTATGATGTAAAAATATGTTTTTATTGTTGGTGTGAGTTGTGTAAAATATGCAGCAACATGATTAAATGCATTTATTCTCTGCAATTAACTTTTATTTATCGATTGATTTTTTATTTTTTTTTTCAAACATGCACAAAAAGCACTTTCAGTTTTAAGTTTACGTCTTTTTTTCTTTTTTTTTTTTGTAGTTTCTTCCGGTCCAGACCGTGCTAATGAATGGTGAAGCTGCTTCATACCGACCAGCCTTCACTCCAGCTGCTGCTCGCTCAGACTCGTTTCTTCGCGCCGCGGACTCATCGCCTCAATAGACGATCTGCGCAGAGGCGGAAGTGGAGCTCCGTTATCTTTAGAATAAAACCTGCAGTAAAACCAGGAGCTTTTTCCTCATTATAACCCCATTAAACCGAGTCACGGAGGGAGTTCTCACCAGAAATGCTGGTGTTGTGATCAGTTAGAACCACTTTCTCCACTTTGACCCGCTGGTTCTGGTGACTTCAGCGCTTCTTTGTGTGTTTTTAGGGACGATGAAAATGATCCTGAATTAAATATCACGCGTTTTAACTGAAATGCTTTCCATTGCAAACATTAAGAGTCACTCTCTGCAGAGCATCTGGTGATAATTACAGTGATGTCAGCAGTGGAAGCAGCAGAACTTTCCACCTGGACCGTCTGACGTTAAACTAAATGTTCTTGTTCTGCTGGATCCGGTCGGATTCGGTTCCTTAATGACAGCGTGTTGGGTTTCAGGGTCTAAAATCAGACTTTTGACATCATCCCTCCTCTTACATAACTCTCAGTCTGAGAGGCAGGGAGAAAAACCACAGAAGGTTTTATAAACGTTCCCTGAGCGTTTCCATAATAACCAGACACTGTATGATAATAACAGGCTGCTGGGAGGTACAGTAGAC